>NC_057755.1:0-100058 GCF_004010195.1 Chiloscyllium plagiosum | reverse complement strand
TGAACAACAAAATCTTAAGTAAATTGGCTTCACCCTGCGTATTATTCTTCATGCTTCTTTAAGATAATTGGGATCTCACAGTGCTCAGTCAGAGATTTCATCTTGGACATAAACAGTATTTTGATGCGGGGACATTTCGCCTGAGAGGCCTCAACATCGATCCACATCGACCTTGAATCCTTGCACACTCAGTCAGCCACATATGACAGCAGGGCGCCTATTTGGTATCTTCAGATCTGGGAAGTCCACACCTAACATATTCTGTGGTAGTTGCAGCTTGGTAAATTTTATTTTGGGGCGCATACAGTATCCAAGCCAGTTGCTAAACCTCCACATCATCTGTCTGGGTAAAAACAGGATATAATAACCGAAGAAGAAAATTCATTTTATTCAGAGCTATATGGCCTAGCCACAAGACTGTGGCAGCCACGCCCACCGCTGCACGTTCTGCTTTATCTTATGGAACAATTGCACAAAGTTTGCTCTGTACAGCTGACGGAAAACAGGTTAATAAAACTTCCCAAATAGAGAAACCTTTTCTGCGACCACCTAACAGGAAACTGCATTCTGTTCTTCAGCTTTGGTACTGCCACCAATCCTTCACGCTCTAGCTGTTATGACACAGGGTAAAACCCTCTACTAACATAAACCAGAAATACAGGAAAGATTCACCCCGTGCTCTAATCTGTTAAAAGTCGAGAGACAAACAACTATCCCAAAAGTCACTATTTGAAGTAAAAGTTAACAACTTTATTCTTTTAGTCTAACAATGAATATTAACTACCAACTAGAAACAACGCCTTTGTCTAAAACCTATGTTTATACACCCCCTCTATAATATTAGTCCAATAAACAAATCCCGATCGCAATTTATGGTAAAATAAATTCACATTTCAAAATAAGCCAGCTTTGCAGATTTTCCTCTGTGGATTTTTCTGTTTTCTTTTCTGCTTCTCAGGGATTCTGCTTCTGGGTCTTTGATAGGTAAATTTACCTTTTGGAGAACAGTTCAGGTGGTATTCTAGACTAGTTGGGCGCCTTGCTGCTCTTTGACAATCTGGCTAACTCTTGAAAATATCTGACATTTATACCCCTAACATTAGATTGTTTCATTGGTTTTAATATTGTAAAAATACTATATTGAAACTTGATTGGAGTTTGGTATCTTGGGACACAATTTGAATTTGATATTGTCTCTTAGCTAGCTGTTCGACCACATGTTACATTTTACATTTTCCAGTACTCTGTGTGCTTGCTAAGTCCTTACGGGCATGTCAGCTCCCTTAAAGGTACAGTACACCCAAAACATGACATACGCAGACAGGAATCCAGTCATAATCGGAGTTATAGAAATACACTTAGGCACACAAAGAGAAGGCATCTACATCCGCACACAGAGAAATAAAGTCATCCTTCGATATAAGAACACATCTGTACATAGACACCGAATCATGCAGACATCCTAACGAAGGGAAATGAAGTCATACTGAATGACATTACACACCAATATGCGAGGACTTACAGAAATATTCTTTCCACTCACATGATCACACTCAAACAAATTACAGAACGAAAAACACAATTAGATACAGTCATAGAGCGACAATTATAAACAAATCCAGAGACACACGCAAAGAGATATACTGCTGGGGCAAAGAGAGATCTGAACACATGGAGTCACAGAATCATCATGAGATGCTGAGAGTTACACACACACAAACACACACGCCCCAGGCGAACATGTTACAGGAATGTAATCACACATGGTGACCCACACAAATTTACAAAGAACATGCACACAGACAGAAAGACATCGGATGCACGTGTGCAAAACACACACAGATACACAATTGTAAAGCATAGTAGCAGGCACATCGGTAAAAACACTCACAGACACAGTAGCACACAAACTCAATAGCATACTCAAACTGCTATATCTAGTCACAGAATAGCTTCCACGCACCCAGAAAATAAAAAAAAACGGAGAGATGCAGAATCACATTCAGAAAGGGTGGCACAGGGAAGTATACAATGGGAAAAAAGTGGGATACACACACAGAGTGACATTCCCACAAAAACATCGAAACCACTTACACAAAGATCCTTACACACCGAAAGGGCAAGACACACAGACAATCGCCCTCACTGACACGAGGAGAGATAGAGACCATGGTCGAAGGTGTTCGGATGGGAGACACGGAAAAAAGAGGTAGAGAGAGAGAGAGAGAGAGAGAGACAGAGAGAGAGCGAGAGAGAAGCAGAGAGAGACAGAGAGAGAGAAACTCAGATTGCTGCAGATGCAGGGATATAGATCTTTACAGAACTGTAAATCATATTGTGGAGAAAGTGAAGTCTGCAGATGCTGGAGATCAGAGCTGAAAATGTGTTGCTGGAAAAGCGCAGCAGGTCAGGCAGCATCCAGGGAACAGGAGAATCGACGTTTCGGGCATAAGCCCTTCTTCAGGAATGAGGAAAGTTTGTCCAGCATGCTAAGATAAAAGGTAGGGAGGAGGGACTTGGGGGAGGAGCGTCGGAAATGTGATAGGTGGAAAGAGGTCAAGGTGAGGGTGAAAGGTCAGACTGGGGTGGGGGCGGAGAGGTCAGGAAGAAGATTGCAGATTAGGAAGGCGGTGCTGAATTCGATGGATTTGACTGAGACAAGGTGGGGGGAGGGGAAATGAGGAAACTGGTGAAATCCGAGTTCATCCCTTGTGGTTGGAGGGTTCCTGGGTGGAAGATGAGGTTCATATTGTGACAAGTCATTGCTGGTTGTCGCAGTGCATGATGTGTTTTACAAAATCACTTCCTGAGGTAAAACCTATGACTGAAGAAATGAAGAAAGGATTTGAGCTAATACAGGTGAACACGTACATAACTGAGTCAAGCGTCTGACTCAGTTAATGAGAGAAAGAGAAGGAGATACAGATAGAGAGAGAGAGAAGGAGACAGAGACTGAGAAAGAGTTCGACAGAGAGACAACGAGTGAGAGAAAAAGAGAGAGGGAGAGAGACAAAGATAAACTGAGACAGAGATGTAGAGAGAGCGAAGGCAGAGAAAGGCGAAGAGAGATAGAGCGACAGACAGAGTGACACAGGAAGAAACTAATAGCGACAAACTGAAAGATAGGGAGAGACAGAGATAGACGTAGTGAAATAGAGTGACAGAAAGAGAGAGATAGAGGACAGGGAGTGCGACAATGGTAGACAGAAAAAGGCAGAGTGGGGAGTAATATTCTCGTATTGAGCGTGGACGGGAGGTTGGGCTCAAGAAACTCTTTCAAAAGTAAAAAACGCAGCAGAAAAAGATTTTAAATTTAGATGTGGTTCACCAGCATACGGATCCTTTCTCTTCTTATAATAATGTGATTATCGCACGTTGCACAGAGAGAGTCCAACAAATCATCATGGTAAAAGAGAGACTGTATCTGACCCCACCTCCCCTGCAGGGGAAATGCAGAGAACCCTCTTGCCGGACTTTAACACTCAATCACAGGGATGTCCGTGAAGACTCAATGTTCCAGCTGAACCCATCACTCACAGTCAGTCCTTCATTTTGAGTCACTCCTGCAGCCTCTTTCCACCCTACCATGCCCCTATCAGTCACCCCTTGCGTCCATACCTGCTGTCCCTTCAATAATTTCAATGCAGAAATGGATAGAGTATTGTTAACCTTTGGACAGGGAGGAATGGGTTGGTCCTTACGGACATAAGTGAATGTAAAATTGACATTATAATTAGATGAGCCACAATCAGGGACAGCAGCGCGTTCCTGAGCGTGGTGAATAGTGACCCATCCCGTTATCCGCCTCCCCATCCAATGCTGGGAGTTATACTCAGATCCATGTGATTTTTCTGATGGAATCCTGGATATGCATATGCAATTCTTTCACTGGGAACACTATGATTGCCTCTGGAGCTCTCTTAGTGCCTTCTAAACGCTATACTTGTACTGGACTCCACCACTTCCACTGGCAGCTCATTCCATGCACGTATCATCCTCTGCGTGAAGACGTTGTCACTTTGGTCTCTATTAAATGAGTTGAAAATGCAAATAGAAATAATTTATAGGGGTACGAACCGGGTTCTAGAAACTGTGATCAGATTAGGCTGGGACATCTGAACGGCATGGATGAGTTGCACAGCAGGGTCTGTTTCTGTGCCATACATCCCAATGGCTCAATGACTGGAGAATGTCAAGAGTTGTGCAATGTAAGCCCAAAACCAGGATCACTGGAAATCAGTGGGGAAAATAATTCCTTGAAATCTGTTTGTCAGTTTGCATTTGTTCCAGAGGGTCAATATCAGGCTTATCAGTGCAATGCTTGGATTGCTAAGTTTAAAGTTGGAATTGGGGTTAGAGATGTGGTAGCAAATGTGCAGCAACTGCCTGAGGGTTCTAGGCACCCAGGTTCGATTCCAGCCTCGGACGACTGTATACGTTGTTTCAATATTTCAGCTTTGGGTACGTCCATTACAAATGTATTCACTATGATCCCATTCTGCAGGTAACATATTTAGGGTGATGGCTTTTGTGTGCACAAGTATAGTGGTGATTTTTATATTTTTACTGGCCTCCACCTCTTCCACTGTCAGCTCATTCCATATCTGTACCAACCTGCATGAAGAGGTTGTTCCTTAGGACTCTTTTGTATCTTTCCCCTCTCACCCTAAGGCTGTAAGTTCTAATTCTGGACTCCCCATCACAGGGAAAATACTTTGCCTCTACCCCGTATTCTTGCCCCTCATGATTTTACAAACCTCTATAAGGTCACCCATTAGCTACCAATGCTCCAGAGAAAACAGTGCCTAACCTAGTCACCTCTCCCTCTTGCTCAATTCCTTCAAATCTGGCAACATCCTGTACCCCTTTCAAGTTTCACAACATCCTTCCGAGAAGAAGGAGACGTGAATAGCAAGCAATATTACAAATGTGTCCTAACCAACACCCTGTACAGCCAGAACACGACTTCACAAATCATATACTCAATACTCTGACCAATAAAGGAAAGCATTCCGAAAACCTTCTTCACGATGCTATTGAGCTGCAACTCCACTTTCAAGAAGCTATGAACCTGCACTCCAAGGTCTCTTTGTTCATCAACACTCCCTTCGACCTAATCATTAGTGTGTTAGTCCTGCAAAAATTTGTTTTCCCAACATGCAGCACCTCACATTTATCGAAATTGAAGTCCAACTGCCACTCCTTAGCCCATTGCCCCATCTGATCAAGATCACGTTGTACACTCAAGTAACCTTCTTCACTGACTATACATCTTGTGTTCACATCCAAATCATTCACATAAATGACTAAAAGTTGTGGACTCCGCACCCATCTTTAGTCACAGGACTATAGTCTGAAAAAATAACCTTCCACCACCCTATTTACTGCTTTCGAGCCAGTTCTGTGCCCAAATGGCTAGTCCTCCCTGTATTCATGCGATCTAACCTTCCTAACCAGTCTCCCATGGGAAACGCCCTTGACAAACTTACTGAAGTCCATATAGATCATTTCCACTGCTCTTGCCTCATCAATCCTCTTTGTTAGTTCTTCAAAAAACTCAATTGAGTATATGAAACGATTTTTCACACACAAAACCATGTTGACTACCCATAATCAGTCGTTGCCTTTCCAAATACATGTAGATCCTCTCCCTCAGAATTCCCACCAACAACTTTCCCACCACTGACGTCAGCCTCACTGGTCTATGCTTCCCTTTTTTCTCCTTACCACCTTTCTTAAATAATGGCACCACATTAGCCAACCTCCAGTCTTCAACATCTCACCGATGACTATCTATAATACAAGTATCTCAGCAATCACTTCCCCAGCTTCCCACAAAGTTCTAGTGTACACCTGATCAGGTCCTGAGATATATCCACGACTGCAGATCCACACAGAAACCGCCTTGCTGTTCTTTGAGGGGCAGTCCTTGTTGTCTCCTTTCTTCTTCTCTCACTTGCGATCGCTTGCATCTCACCTTCCAGCCTACCATTCTCCTCTCTTCATTCTAGACATTCAAATCATTGTATGTAGGATCAGATTTAGAGCCTTTGCTCCAAAACTTCTGTCTCAACATTCTGTCAAAAGAACAGAAGAAACAGGAAAAATCTAACTGGCCGATGAAACTCTCTCCTGTATTAAATAAGATTACAGCTGATCTTCTCGTGGACTCAGCTCAACTTACCGTTCTGCCCACCAAACATTTTCACTCCTCCCCTGTTCAAAAAACCATGTTTGTTTGATTTTAAAAAGGACATGCAACGAGGTACTCTGAGCTACATCACTAGGAAGTTAATAATATAGATTTACAACCCGTTTTTGAAGACGTTTCTATTCAAATACTTCACTAAATCATTTTGGCTTATTCTGAAGCTATGTCCCCGAGATCGAGTTTCGCCTGCCAGTGCAAACAATCTCCCTGTATCGATCTAATCTCTTTTCGTCATAGTTTTAAATGTTTTCATTATATCCCCCTTTTGTTCTCCTAAATTTCAATGAGTATATTCCCAGGACACTCAGTCTGTCCTCATTAGCCACTCACGCCAGTGCTGGTACATCTATTCTCAGATAAGGCAAAATGTAAAGCGTATTATGTTTCATTAATTTGAAAGCCCGATTTTTCTGCCTTCTCCCTATAAGCCTTCGTCCTGTTAACAATCAAGAACATATCTATCTCTTTCTCTGAACCTTTAAGACCATCAATAATACTCTTACTGGCATGGAACAACAATAACTGCTATTGCAAGATGTCCAGTAGAGCGAACAGCCAATGGGGAACTTCAAACAGCATCTGCAGGATAACAATACATACGGACCAAATACCGAACTACAGAAGAAGTCATCCCGACATCCACAAACAAGGATGCATTAGAATATCATTTCAATAAGCCTCCACACACTGCAGCACAGAGGAACGGCGGAAGAACAGAGGAAAATCAACTATATAGTGAATTCAAAATGAAAGGGGACTCAATGAACACAGTCCGCGTAGCTTCTCCAGGATGCAGATTCCTGATGGTGCAGGTTATCTTTAGCTGCATGCATATGACATGACAGGTAATTGATTTAATGGGATAGATTTAGGGAACACACAGGCCACTATTCCAAAATGTGCAGCAGATCTGCAAAGCTGCCAGGATCTTGATCTTGTACTTTTAGCCAAAACAGCTACTTAGAACATAGAACATAGACCGTAGAATGATACAGCACAGATCAGGCCCCTCGGCTCTCGATGTTGCACCAACCTGTGAAATAATCTAAACCCATCCCCCAACGCTATCCCATCATTATCCATGTGCTTATCCAAGGATTGCTTAAATACCACTCATGTGGCTGAGTTAATTAAATTGGCAGGCAGGGCATTCCACGCCCTTACCACTCTCTGAGTAAAGAACCTGTCCCTGACATCTGTCCATCGCCCTTCAATTTGTAGCTATGCCCCCTTGTAATACCCGACTCAATACGCGGGAAAAGGTTCATTCTGTCGACCCTATCTAACCCCCTAATCATCTTGTACCCCTCAATCAAGTCACCCCTAAACCTTCTTTTCTCTAGTGAAAACGGCCCCAAGTGCCTCAGTCTTTCCTCATACGATTTTCCTTCCATACCAGGCAACATCCTGGTAAACCTCCTCTGCACCCGTTCCAATGCCTCCACATCCTTCCTATAGTATGGTGACCAAAACTGCACACAATATTCCAGATGCGGTCGTACCAGAGTCTTATACAACTGCATCATGACCTCAGGACTCCGGAACTCAATTCCTCTACCAATAAAAGTCAGTACGCCATATGCCTTCCTCACCGCACTATTTACTTGGGTGGCAACTTTCAGAGATCTGTGTACATGGACACCAAGATCCCTCTGCTCATCCTCTCTACCAAGTATCCGTCCATTAGCCCCGTACCCCATCTTTTTGTTATTCTTCCCAAAGTGAATCACCTCACACTTAGCTACATTGTATTCCATTTGCCACCTTTCTGCCCAGCTCTGCAGCTTCTCTATATCCTGCTGTAACCTGCCACATGCTTCCTCACTGTCAACAACTCCTCCGACTTTTGTGTCATCCGCAAACTTGCTCACCCAACCTTCTAACCCCTCTTCCAGGTCATTTATAAAAATGACAAACAGCAATGGTCCCAACACAGATCCTTGCGGAACACCGCTAGTGACGGCACTCCATGAAGAAACTTTGCCATCAACTACTACCCTCTGTCTTCTTCCATCCAGCTAATTCCTAATCCAAACCTCCAACTCACCCTCTATGCCATATCTCCGTATTTTCTGCAGTAGCCTACCATGGGGAACCTTATCAAACGCCTTACTAAAATCCATATATACCACATCTACCGCTTTCCCCTCATCAACCTCCTTCGTCACCTTTTCAAAGAATTCAATAAGGTTTGTGAGGCACGACCTGCCCTTCACAAAACCATGCTGACTATCCTTGATCACATTATTCTTATCCAGATGTGCATAAATCCTATCCCTTACAATTCTCTCTAAGACTTTGCCCACAACAGAAGTGAGACTCACCGGCCTATAGTTACTAGGGTTATCCCTACTCCCCTTTTTGAACAAGGGAACCACATTTGCTATCCTCCAGTCTTCTGGCACTACTCCTGTAGACAAAGAGGACATAAAAATCAAGGCCAATGGCTCTGCAATCTCCTCCCTTGCTTCCCAGAGAATCCTAGGATAAATGCCATCAGGCCCAGGGGACTTATCTATTTTAAATTACCTAGCAAGAACTGTATCAAACACTATAATGGACAAGCAAGCAGAAAACGAGCCACAGGATACACAAAAACCAACTAACCACAAATATACATGACCCAAACTCATTGGTATCATTCCATACAGATGAGTTAGAGCACTACTTCAACTGGGAAAACATACCCATCCTAGAACAAGCCAAACAGAGACACGCGAAAGAAATCCTAGAAGCATGCCATTCCAATCAGAACTTTATCACAAACATATTGACTTGGACCCTATTTATCACCCACTGAAAAAAGAAGGAAATGACATCACCACGGGAAATCACGTCAACAATCCAATGTAACCTAAACTCATAAATAACAAGCAGGACATACCAGCATTGCTTCATCCTGAGGCTCACTAATGATATCTGAATAGTCTGAAACCGAACCTTCCAGCTCAGGGAGCAAACCTACATCCAGAAACTCAGCCTGAGCTACAAATCTTCTCAAAACGTGCGTACAGGTACATGGGATGAACTTAAGGTGAACTTATATTAAAACTGCCTGTATTTTAGGGTAATGTGCTTTTAAGAAAAAGAAGAATATAATGAAGCCATCTTTTCATTATGGTGGTTCACCTTTTTCTTAATGGTGGACGTATAATGATGATATGGGGGTGGTGTACATTTAAAAAAGTTAAAAGCTGGCAGAACTACTTGACAGCATCAAATGTAATCAACAAGATGCAATGTAGTATTGGTCGAGCAGTTAGTGCACCTGATTGTCTGGAGACAGAAACGAATTCAAATTCAACTAATCAGTGTAAATTAAATCCCGAAAAATACCAAACATAAATTAAGTTTGAATTTAGTATATTGACAATCTTAAAAGGCCAATGACAATCCGATGCTCTCCTCTTTCCGATCACAGATGAGGGGAAATGATGTCTTTCCTCATGTATTCCGATTGGTTCGAAGCAGACTGACGTACACTTCCAGCAGGTCCTGGAAAAAAATGCGACCACGTTTCATCCTGCTCCACGGTGTGGACCCTGCACTGGGAGATTATCTTGGACGCTTCCGAGGCAAAGAGTGTGGCTTACAGGCTCTTCACATTCTGGAGATCGTCTGTGACATCGATCCCCATTTTATGCAACAGGAATAGGCGCTGCACGCTTTTCTGGATTTTGGACAGCTTTCCCCATCCCTCCCATACTTTCAACACCTTTGAGGATAAAGAACGCCTTGTTGTTGCCCTCGACCGTTTCCCACACGTCTAGTTGAAACTCAATGATGGGCTTCACGGGTATCCTCACTGTGAGATCCCTTTTGAGCTTCTCAAAGTTTTCTGGGGTTATCAATTTCTCGTTCAGATACGTCCTTTCCTTGATGGCCAGCAAGAGGCAGTTGTCAGAGTAGAACGTCGGCTTGAAGTTGATAGATCTGACTAAGAACATGCTGAATAAAAAGAGGAAATCTACCCTTAAGTAGATGGAGCTTCTGGCTTAGACTAAGTGTATCTAGGCCACGTTCGATCTGCAGGGGTGTGGAAGATATCATGCAGCTTTAACCGTTTCCATCAAGAATCTGGACATGGTGTCTGGTTTGCTGTCAGCATCTTCCATCCGCATCGATGATGAAGTTGCAGTCTCTGCCCAGAATGACTGGTCTGGGCATGCCTACAGCAGTGGGAGCTGCTGCAGGACACCCAGCTAATCACTCTTTACCATCAGGCCATGCACGTTCATTAGTCTCAGGGCAGCGTTTCTGTACATAGCCTCTGCTACGAGGAGGAGCCTCACTTCCGCCACCTCCTTAACCTCGGAGATTTTGAAGTTGCCTCCTTACAGCAGAATGCACAGACCAGAGGAACGGTATTTTATGCCCCCAATCAGGTTAAAGGCCAATCAGGTCCATTATGCTCGACCCTTCCCTGGACCTGTTGGGATGCTGAATCCTACACTCTTGCAGAAACAGGAGGTCCGCTTTAACCTTGGTCAGGTAATGCCAGCCATTTCAAAACTAATTTTGGGAGTTTATGGAATTAACAAGAGACCCAAACTCTGTTCACACACGGTAAGGACACTGGGGTCTCCCTGCAACCCCGTGTTTGGGGGAGCATCTTCAGAAACACACTCTGCACCGGGGTAGCTGTCTCCCCAGTGCAACGAGTGTCTGAAAAGAAAAGAATGGGCTGAGAAACTAAATTCAGACTTTGAATCATGGAATCATAGAAATGCACAGTACAAAAACAGTTCAGTCCAACTCATCGATGCCGACCAGATATTCTGAATCAATCCAATCCCATTTGGCCCATGTCCCTCTAAACCTTACCTGCTCATATACCAATCCAGTCATCACAAAGGAGAACTTGAATAACATACCCGAAACAACAGCGTAGACAGGTGATAGAACTATCACTGACTTTTTCTCTTTTTTTTCATTGGAACTGTTCTAAACTTTTGGAAAAAGTAGTGACCCTGGAAAATAAGATATGAGCTATGGGATTTTTATGTAGAAAATATCATTTCAGTTAGTTTAGTTCTGTTTTTTTTTTGTTAGAGTTAATAAATGGCGGCCTTCTCTGAAGTTCAGACTTAACTTGTCAGCATTGCTGTTAAGACTGTGTCGTGAGATGGAGTAGAATAATTGTGGATTAGGGGCGGGTAGTTAGAAGTTTTTATTTGTAAAATTGTAAAATGGGGAAAGCATTGCATGGTTCTTTTAAAATATGTTGTTTTTATTTCTGTGTTTGGAGCTTAAAATGGATCTCTGCGAGCAGCAGCTTGGGGGCTTGCAGGTACACCAAGAGCCCAAACGGAAACTTTTTTTTATCAAAAGGCTGTACAGTTAACAGGTCAAGGAGCAGATTTTAACAAGACAACAGGTTTTGAATTTAGCTAATCATTTCGAACCAGGCCCTTAGACGCACAAAATAAATTAAAATTAAATCAGATTTTTTTTCACAGCATAGACACAATCATATACAAGAATGTTGTTATGTCAAGGGTACAAAAGAAGGCAATAGTTGGACAGAGACTCCAGAGCTAATTGCCGTCTGCCAGAGTTAATAGATCTCAGCTTTTGAGAAAGAATTGGCTTTCACACTCTAAAGCACCATCTAAAAAAAAAATAACTGGACCAACAATGGAAAAAGGTTTCCTGGCAAAAGAATTGGTGGAAGCATTCCTAACAGAAGACTAGACGGAAGAATGCACAGAACATTCCAGAAGACGCATCACTTGGCTATTAATTTGGAGACTAAATTCTGAGTTTTTTTTAACATCAGGGAATTTGAACCAGTATACCAATAGAAGTTTGCTTCATTCTGGAATAATTAGTAGTTAGGAGAGATTTATTAGGTTTGTTCATAGTTTATTTTATTTGTTAATTATTAGAGTTAGATAAAGTGTTGCTTGTTGAATTTAAAGTGAGTATCAGGGATTTATTTTGTTCAACTACAAGATGTTTCTGAAAAGCTGGTTACACAAACTTTCACACTCTTTTTACGGATTATAGGATGAGTTGCTCCTCTTTGGATGATGCAGTTTTAGTTGTCAGAGAGGGATCAACCACTACTTTCTAACAAAAGCTACATTTGAAGTTAAGTCTGAACTTCAGAGAAGGCCGCCATTTATTAACTCTAACAAAAAAAAACAGAACTAAACTCACTGAAATGATATTTTCTACATTAAAATCCCATAGCTCATATCGTATTTTCCATAGTCACTACTTTTTCCAAAAGTTCAGAACAGTTCCAATGAAAAAAAAAAGAAAAAGTCAGTAATAGTTCTATCACCTGTCTTCGCTGTTGTTTCGGGTATGTTATTTGAAGTTTCGCTGTGTGTTGAATGGCTTTTTGCATGAATGATTTTTTTGTTTATTTTCGATTGTTTGTAAGTCAGCATGGCTTTAATGGAGAGTCAAAGATTTGTTGGAGAGTTCTAGAATCTGAGATTTTAGAAAGCAACCTTAACTGAGAAACCTTCAGTTGCACGTCTAAACTTGAGTCATTTTCTTAGCCCTTGGAATACATTGGAACTGGGTGAATGCATAGATCTGTGCTCATCAGAAGGAAATGTGAGATTTCGTGGATTAGATTACATAAGAGTGAACATTTCATGATCATCCCAGTCCCGAAATATTAGAAACAGACCAAAGTCCTGAAGAAATGATATAAAGCTGAGGACTTTGACGCTCAGTTGTGTGATCCCTTCAGTAAGAAGTTACTTCAGTTCCAGTTTAAAAGTGGAAGTCACAAGTCCCTTAACTAAGTGTTAGATACTGGGAATCTGGTGTAAAATACCAGAGCTATATTCTTTCGAATGGCAGCAGGAGTGTGGCTTTATTTACTATATAAAATTCATTTTCTTTCTTTTGAATTTATGCATTCCTTTGAGGTTAATGGGATTCAATATTTACTGCATGTTCAATGCCTTTGAACCTGCGTCGCAAGTGCAGAGTGTGGTTTATTCTATTTTACATCGTTTCTGTTGCAGTAATTTTCTATTGTGTTGTTGAGGAAGTATTTGCAGTATTGGGCGTTTCCAATAGCAAAATATCGCTTTATTAAACCAAAAGCAAATAAGGTTGTGATCCATCAAGCTGGATTTTTGCCTTGTGTGTGAGTAGTTCAGTAATTATGTCAGGTGGTATCAGAACAGAAGTGAGGCTATTAAACACAAAATTTAACTCCTGAGTTCTGAAAACTGACGGCAGACTGCACTCCAACTACACCCCTTAAGATCTATTATATGCCCCAGATTGTATGACCTGACATCAACAGTGGGATACAATTCCCCATCAGCCCTCCCTCCAAATTAGTACCTCTTCACCTGGCACCAGAGGCAACCCAAACAAATTTCCTCACCCCCTGCCAGACATGTAACACTGGAAGTTCATGATAAACTGGGGAGCTAACAGCACAGTTTTATTCACAGTTCTGGTCACCACCCAACAGTGAGGATCGAATTGCTCCAGAGAGAACACAGAGGATATTAACAGGAATGCTGCCATCGCGTGGAATTTATTGCAGCATTGAGGGAAGATGTGTAGGGTTAAGGTTGTTTCCGAGAGAATAGAGGATAATGAGGGCTGATGTGGTTGAAACATATAATATAGTCAGTGTCTTGGATAGACAACTGTTACCCCGAATGGAGAGGACCATTTACCATGTGACACAGAGTGAGACTGATTGATGGAAGGACGAAAGGGGACATGAGGGTAACTCTTTCATCCTGAAGGTTGTTGGGCCTGGAATTCACTGTCTGTTTGGGGAGCTTGTGATGGCAATCCTCAGCTGATATAATGGGAAACTGGCTCCACATCTGAAGTCAAGTAATTTTCAAGGACGTGGACGAGGTGCTGGAAAATGGGATTAGAATAGGTAAAAGTTTATTTATTTAGTGATACAAACATGAATGAAATCTTTAAGTTTCAGTGCTCTCCTGCGGTTCTATGGAATGGCTGGAAAATTGAAGAGTGTGAAAGTGAATTCATTTGCTGGGCTGAATGGCTTCACTCTGTTCTGTAATTTTCCAGCAGTTCTAAAGGATCATTGGAACACTGTGGAGTGTTGAAGTGAATTCCAGGGGCTGTGGCTACCTTCCAGTTACTCACTGAAGAAATGTTTATAGTTTCACAATTTTTACAATGCATTAAAAATTCTTCACAGGGAAGATTAATTTTACCTGACTTTATAACATCGGAATTTATCAATTAACTCTTCAGGTTAATATTGCTTGCTTGTTCTAATTATAAGATAAAGTGCTTTTCTTAAAAAGAAATGTGAAATGATATTGTCTCGTTCAGTATACTGACTGTTGGGTATTCAGATCGTTACTTTAAATGTTAGTTACCCTGGACATGAATAGAACACAATGGACAGTCAGAGAGACTGGGTTTTGATAATATTATGCCAAACACAGAATGGAAAAGACGCAGTCAGTAATTGCACTAGTGAAATATTGGAGTCACACAGCGCAGAGGATGCATTTTCAACAAAAAATACATTTCTCTTATTGAATTTTGCACGCTTTGCTAACGGAATGTACCAGTAAAATTAAAAGATTTGCTGAATATGACATGGAATTGTTGACTTTTCAAAAGTCATGAGACAACAAGTTCTCATTTCATGATCACAGTGAGGGCTTAGATAATGGCTTGTGCCTTTAGTGATAAAACAAACGTTCTCAGCTGTTAGCGTTCTCCATTGAATATTTGCATCATCTCAGGTGGAACGATACATCTTGTAATATGGCTACGAGAACTATCCCCTGGTATCCTAAGAGAGATCTAACAAATGTTCCAAAATAGATGATTATCAACACTTTGAATCTCAGTTTCCTTTTCGAAATGAACCCCTGTCCTTCTTCTGTAACGATGTAGTTTTGTGCAAGGAAAAAACTGAGTTTAGTTTTTGACTCCAATGACCCATGTTCAGATGAAGTTGTTCTGATGAGTGATTTTGTTAACTATTTCTCTCTTCACTGATGCTGCCATTTCTGTTGAGTTTCGCCAGCCGTTTCTGTTTGGTGCTTCCAGCATCCTCAGTCTGACTTATGCCATTGAAATAGTTCACTTCCTAACCTGCCTCAAAGAGGCAATTCTTCTAATCATCGAGCCCAACAGAAGCGGTCCGTCAAGTTTGTGTTGTCAAAACAATACGAAACCTGAACTTGTCCCAGCTTCCAGGAATGTAATCATAACCTCGAATATCATGACACTTCAAACGTCCAACCAGATAGTTTTTAAAAGTTGTGAGGTTTCGCGCCTCAACTAACCCCCACTCCCACTCCCCAGCACTGAATTCTCAGAACCCCATATTCTGGGTGAAAGGGGTTCCTCAAATCCCTTCTGAACCTTCTGCATTTCACCTTCAAACTTATGTCCCAGTAGAATCTCCCAATTCGTTGCCTCCACTTAGTTAAACCCAGGAGTGAGCAGCTTTGAAATGAGTTAGCCTTGGAGCCATCATTTTTAGATTTAACGTCTGAACCCTCCCATTTACGTGCTCAGATCTTCCACTGTTATCTGGGCTGACATAGACAATGTCTGATCTGTAATTTCCGATTTCCATTTTACCTCCTGTCTCTTTCAGTTAATTTCCTCGTGATCTTCGGTCTCTTGCGTGTAAAATGTGGCCTCTCCAACTGCACAACGCGCTGGCTGTTATCGGATATACTGTTCATTCTCTGGGAACATCGGATATACTGTTCATTCTCACTAACATCATACTGTTCCAATTCAAACACTTTTACTTCCCAAACTGTTTATGGTCATGATTCCTTTGTGCAGTGCTGTCTTTGTCCTGGTCAGTGCAGCCGCAGACTGTTCCATCTGGTTCAGTCAGTTTCTGCTTTGATTATTTTGTGCCTATGTGCTGCCTGAAAATAACGAGAAAATGTTGTTCAGAGAAAGCCCTGGCTGTGGCTCTGGCTGCAACTGGCATTCTGGTCTGTTCAAAAAACATTTCCAGCTATTTTCAATTTGAAACTCGGAAGATAATTGATAACGTTCCATGGTACATTCGATCAAAGTTAAGCTATATTACTGATCATATGTAGCAAGAGTTATTTAGTTCGGTCACATTTAAATCATTTCATTCCATTTGTGTTATTTCATTTGATGAACACACTGACCATGACATGCATTTTAGTCGCCAGTCGAATCTGCAAGAGTCTGAGGGGGCAGAGGAAGGGAGAGCATCAGAACGATGCAGAGATGGAGAAACACGGGAAGTCGGTGATTTTCCTCTTCACAACATCCACCACCTTCATACTTCTGTGGGTTGCGGCCCGTGCAAATTTCTTATTTTACAGTATTAACAGAACAATTCCTGACAAGTATGGAGGTTCTCTGAAGAATCTTGTGTTCGTCAGAGTAATGCTGAAGGATTTCAACTGCAGCACAAACACATTATTTAATCAGTATCTCCGTCCAAGTTCAGAGCGAAGTTCAGGATTTGGTGCATCAACTGGTTACACAAATCCTTCACTTAATGACTCAGCAAAGCAACGGAGAGAACTCCAGAGGCAACCGCACTTTTCCCAGTCCAGGAATTGCATATGCACGGCCAAGATTCCATCCGTACAATCACATGGATCTGAGTATATACCCAATGATGGACGGGAAGGAGGGGAAAAGAATGGGTCAACATTCAATACGCTCAGGAAAACGCTGCAATTTCTGATTGACAGACGGTTTGTCATACACAGGGGCACACAGAAATGAGCAGCAGGAGGCCTTTCAGCGCTTCATGTCTGGTCCTCCTGCCAGCCAGTAGATGGTGGTTCATTAAATTGGACCATCAAACCCGCATTTCGTGTGCACCTGTGCACTGCACCACCGCAACCCCCATCCCACAATTTGTATTTGAATCTATCTATCTCCAAATTCAGCAATACTGAATGGCGTGACAAAGTGACTGCAGATAAAGGGGAAGAGGTAACGACCAACGTCAGGGTCAGATGGAAAGAGGGTGCAGGAGCGATTGAAAATGACGGACTGGCTGTGAGTGATGGGTTCAGCTGCAACATTGGGTCTTCACTGCCTGCCCTGTGGATGACCGTGAAAGACTGGCAGGAAAGGTCACTGCATTTCCCCTGCAGGGGAAGAGCGGAAGGGTCAGAAATAGTTCCTCCCGAACCATCATAACTGTCTGACTCTCTGCACAGCTCATAATAAACACTATTACAACAAGGGAAAGGCTCCGGGTGCTGGTGATCCCCTCATCTGAATGAGTTATTTTCACAGACATATTTTTTGAGATTGAGTTCATTCAGTCCACCTTCCGTCAGCTCCTCGGCTTTCTCTCTATCTCTGCCCCTTTCTGTTTATCTTTGTCTGTTCCTCTGTTCCTCTCTCGAACTGCCCCCATCTCTCAGCTTCTTGATCAGTCTCTCTCTCTCTGTCTCTGTCTTGCTCGATGAGCCTCCCTGTCTGTATTGTTCTCTCTCTCTCTACCTCTTTATCTGTTTGTTTGTCTCTCTGTCTCCGTCTGTGACTATCCTTTTTTGGCTCACTGTCTATCTTTCGCTGTCTCTCTGTCTCGCCTTCGCTCTCTCTGCATCTTTCTCACATTGACCATGTCAGACACTTGTCACATACTAACATCCCATCATTCCCCAGGCAGTGATTTTGCAAAATACACAGTGCACAGATACAGGAGCAATATTTTGGCACATTACCGTAATTAAGTCTGATGGAGTTTGATCATCGACCTGTCCTCTCCCTGTTGTTGGATGGGACGTGTGTTTATGTATTTTCCTTTCGGTGTGTGAGGGTCTCTGCGTGTCTCTGAGTGTCACTGCCATTGTGAGGATGTCACTCTGTGTGTATGTCCCTCAGTTCTTGTCATTAGGTATGTCTCTGAGTGTGACACTTTAAGAGTGCATTTATGCGCATAAGTTTCCCTTTGTGGGTATTGGGAAGTACGTCGGTGACGATATATTCATGTGTTTATGTATTTTGGAATGTTATTCAGTCTCTATGAGAGGGTTTCCATGAAGGTGAGTGTATTTTGTGTGGGTGTATGTTACGGTGCCTGTGTGATTGCGTATCTTGTGCTTGCACATGTGCATCTGTTCTGTTTTTGACTATGTATGTGTTGTTTGTGGGGTTACAGTCGCATGACTGCGTAGCTTTGCATGTGTGTATATGTGTGTTACTGTCAGGATGTCATGATGGTTCTGTTACCCCGTGTGAGTATCTCTGAGTGTCAGTGCATTACTGTGGGAGTGTGGAGCATATCTCTACCTGGCTATTTTCTTGTTTAATAGAGAACATATAACATAGAATATAGAATATAGAACATAGAACAATACAGTGCAGAACAGGCAATTCGGCCTTTGATGTTGCGCCGACCTGTGAACTAATCTAAGATCTTCCCCCTACACTTTCACATCATCATCCATATGCTTATCCAAAGGATGATTAAATGCCCCAAATGTGGCTGAGTTGACTACTTCAGTCGGCAGGGTATTTCACGCCCTTACTCCCTCTGAGTTAAAAAAGCCTCTGTAATTTGTCTTAAATCTATCACCTCTCAAATTGCAGCTATGTCCCCTCGTACAAGCCGTTTTCACCATCCTAGGAAAAATACTCTCACTGTCCATCCTACCTAATCCTCTGATCATTTTGTATCTATAAAGAGAGAGAGAGAGTTAAATACATATAGTTTAATACAGATAGTGATCACGTTAAGTCAGGAGTAAAGGAGAATTAAATACCGACACCAGGATTCCTGTTCCAGGTTCACAATGCTGCTGCTGTAGACACCACCGATGGCATCTTTCACCGTGATCACTGCCACAAGGAAAATGAACAAGACGAAGACGAGAGAGAAAAGAAGAAAGATCTTGCGACCGGCCTGATGATCAGAAGTTAACAGGCTCCGGAGACTAAACACTCTATCCTGCCACCGGCGCCATTCGAAAATAAAATTCACGATGAAGAGGCAAGGGAGATTGACAATGACCCGAGTGTTTCACCTGTGAAGTGAGACTAGCCAAGTTGCATTTGGTTTCAGATAATCGACTGATGTCAAGTTAGTGTTCTTCTCTGACTACTGCCTCCTGCTGGCCTGCAAGGGAACATGGAATCTGAAAGTGAAACTGTCAAAACCAGAAAACATGGAGGAGTTAAAAAGGGTTACACAAGTTGGAGGAACGTGAAGCCCTCCTTTTAGTCTTCATCAGACTTGTGGGAATCTGTCAAGGGGAACATCAAGAGGATCTTTATTCTCAAAGGTGATCTATAGGTGAGAGAGACATTGAGAAAACTCCAGAAAAGTGTTTTAGAACTTCCTGCTGGAGCTGATGGTTGGGGTTTATGTCATGGATGATCTCTAGAATGTGAATAGACAGTAAGCATCACTCTTTACTTCAGAAGTCTCCAAGATAACCTCTAAGATAATCAACAAATCCTTTTCTGCCAGACTGCATGACATGAATTCCACAAACAGTGCGGCCCCTCGGTCATTCCATTCCTCTCTCATGGAGGTCACAGGCAACTGTACATAGGAGAGGATTTACCAACAATTATCTCTTAATAAGATGACTAAAGGCCTCGAGTCCTCAGACAATAGTAAGTTTCCATGAAGTGATGCCTCACTGGCCGAGTTGCGACGTGATTTGCCAGGTCCTGTTGGTGGTGTAGGACAGCCTGCTACAAAGAGGTCGCCTGTGTGATTCCATGAGGAAAGGTGCCACAACCCCGTGTGAGTATCTCTGAGTGTCAGTGCATTACTGTGGGAGTGTGGAGCATATCTCTACCTGGCTATTTTCTTGTTTAATAGAGAACATATAACATAGAATATAGAATATAGAACATAGAACAATACAGTGCAGAACAGGCAATTCGGCCTTTGATGTTGCGCCGACCTGTGAACTAATCTAAGATCTTCCCCCCACACTTTCATATCATCATCCATATGCTTATCCAAGGGATGATTAAATGCCCCAAATGTGGCTGAGTTGACTACTTCAGTCGGCAGGGTATTTCACGCCCTTACTCCCTCTGAGTTAAAAAAGCCTCTGTAATTTGTCTTAAATCTATCACCTCTCAAATTGCAGCTATGTCCCCTCGTACAAGCCGTTTTCACCATCCTAGGAAAAATACTCTCACTGTCCATCCTACCTAATCCTCTGATCATTTTGTATCTATAAAGAGAGAGAGAGAGTTAAATACATATAGTTTAATACAGATAATGATCAGGTTAAGTCAGGAGTAAAGGAGAATTAAATATCGACACCAGGATTCCTGTTCCAGGTTCACAATGCTGCTGCTGTAGACACCACCGATGGCATCTTTCACCGTGATCACTGCCACAAGGAACGGAAGAACAAGACGAAGACGAGAGAGAAAAGAAGAAAGATCTTGCGACCGGCCTGATGATCAGAAGTTAACAGGCTCCGGAGACTAAACGCTCTATCCTGCCACTGGCGCCATTCGAAAATAAAATTCACGATGAAGAGGCAAGGGAGATTGACAAGGACCCGAGTGTTTCACCTGTGAAGTGAGACTAGCCAAGTTGGATTTGGTTTCAGATAATCGACTGATGTCAAGTTCGTGTTCTTCTCTGACTACTGCCTCCTGCTGGCCTGCAAGGGAACATGGAATCTGAAAGTGAAACTGTCAAAACCAGAAAACATGGAGGAGTTAAAAAGGGTTACACACGTTGGAGGAACGTGAAGCCCTCCTTTGAGTCTTCATCAGACTTGTGGGAATCTGTCAAGGGGACCATCAAGAGGATCTTTATTCTCAAAGGTGATCTATAGGTGAGAGAGAAATTGAGAAAACTCCAGAAAAGTTTTTTAGAAATTCCTGCTGGAGCTGATGGTTGGGGTTTATGTCATGGATGATCTCTAGAAGGTGAATAACCAGTAAACATCACTCTTTACTTCAGAAGTCTCCAAGATAACCTCTAAGATAATCAACAAATCCTTTTCTGCCAGACTGAATGACATGAATTCCACAAACAGTGCGGCCCCTCGGTCATTCCATTCCTCTCTCATGGAGGTCACAGGCAACTGTACATAGGAGAGGATTTACCAACAATTATCTCTTAATAAGATGACTAAAGGCCTCGAGTCCTCAGACAATAGTAAGTTTCCATGAAGTGATGCCTTACTGGCCGAGTTGCGACGTGATCGGCCAGGTCCTTTTGGTGGTGTAGGACAGCCTGCTACAAAGAGGTCGCCTGTGTGATTCCATGAGGAAAGGTGCCACAACCCTCCCCCCCGACGCCCCCCCCCCCCCGCGCCCACCCGCAACTACGATCAGAATGGGGACAGGGACGGCAGTTGACCAATTTCATTGTGAGTATGGATTTTAAAAATCCTGTAATGGTCTTCGCCAATACCACACACATAATCACAAAGAATAAGTAATGAAAGTCAGTTTCCGACAGTAACTGTGTCACTGAACACATCCACGACTGAGGATCTCCTCAAATTCAAAGTGTAAATCTCCTGAACTAACGCGGTCCCCGAATCTGTGGGACACGTAAGGGAAGTGCTTGATCCTTAAGACTAGGATTCTGAAGCACAGCATCTTGATGGAGGCAGAAATTGTCTCTGTTGCTTTGCTTTTTCACTCACAGATTTTCTATTTCCCATAGGAGTTCATATGCATCCTCAATGAGGTTGCTCCTCGATGGTTATATCAGCTCCAATCAATACGCATCGGCCTAGCAGAATGAGAGTATCCTGAATATATTTCATAGCTGACTCTCAGCGATACATGAGCTGTACAGCAGCAGACAGGGGGGTGAGTCATTCTCTGTTCCCTGCAGTGTCCCGCATAAGTGCAGTGAAGAAACGTAAGATAGCTGACCGATGAATTGATCGAATAGTTTGAAAGGAGATGTGAAGGTGAAGCCAGAGAGGGATAAAAGTGAAAATTTGTCAACGTCCTGAAACGTTTGAGCGGTAGTCAATAGTGTCACTAAGTCCTGTAGTGATGGCGAAATGCGTCTTCGTGTGAGGACTGGTAAAGGAGAAAAAACAGAGTGGGAACAACATTTCATTTACATGTTCTCAAGCTGGCATTGTGAATCTTTACTTGAGACGCAGTGTTTGTAATCTCTATCAATGACCGACAACACAATGTCAGGTGAGACGGTAAAAGACAAGGATTAAATGGGAATGCTGAAAAGAGGAAGGGCAGGTTCAGTGTGAGTGAGCAAGTCATAGTCTGACCACCATATTGTGGAGAAATGTGAGGCACTGTCCCTTCATTTTAGCCTTGGAAAGATTTCAGGCATGAATAAATTTCTCGATGTTTTTCCATGTCCGAAATAAAGAGACAATAAGAGGTCTTTCTTTCCATTCAATGCCGGCGATTTCCATTATTCTGTTTAAAACATTTACTCCCCTTAGATTCTTCTGAATTCCAGGAAGACAACCCAGAGTTTGTGTCATTTCAGGCACTCAGAGTTGAACCATGACTTGCCACCTATCTTTCGAGGCAATCAATGCTGCAGTCAAATGGACATGGACTACCCAGTCTCCACTCTTTCATTGTTGCTTCCTTTCTGCAAATTCAAGCCACTACTGTATGAGCATCAAGTGACAGCAAGGGAAAAACCTAAAATTGCTGATTGACTCTTTTAGAAGCATCTGTCCTGACGTGACAGAATCCAGGATGAGAAATGAGGGTAGACTGTGTGTGAACCAGGGGTGGGGTCGTGAAAATATGTAAAGTGAAAAATGGCCGAGATCCTGGTCCACATTGGGACCAACAACATTATGTGATAAAATAACTCTTCAGTGTCTTGTATTCTGAATTACCATTTATTTACAAATGCATAGTCTTTCACAGTGGCGTCTCACTGAGTCAGGTATTCAGCATCTCAATATCGCTGACATTCACCCTTGACAATCAGCTAGGTGACCCTGATTGGCACAGATTAACAGCCCCAATCAGGGATTTCATATCCTATAAGGTCCAGCTGGCTGACCACATGGCAATCATTACCAGGAGAAAAAACAATGAGTTTCTGTAGGTAGAAATTAGCAAATCGGGCAAAACATTGAAAAGCTGATCCATGGGTGACTCTGAGTCCTCATTAGTCCGAAGAACGTGTGGCTGGGAAACATTGGTTACAGGGGAAGGACTTTGGACATTTAAATTATTGGAAGTGCTTCTGAGGCTATGGTGATCTGAATATATTGCGTTCGTTTTGTTTTAATTATATGGGGATTGCCACCCAGCTGGGGAGAAATGCTACTGAAGCTGAGGAATATTTAATCAGATCTGTCAGAGGGTTGGGAATCTGGAATCAAACGAAGTTAGAAGTGAAATGAAGCTGGCCACGGGAAGTAGACAATCTGTGGCTAAAAGAGAAAAGCAGCAGAATCACATTCGGGATCTCTTAAGATGTTGTGCTTCTGAGTCCTTGTCTTCAGATCAAACACTTGCTTCCCGTCCCTCACACATTTCGGTTTAGAGTTCTTACCAGCGCGTTACTTGTCGAATTTCAGGGGATCTTCAATAACATATGCATTAAGTGATGCAGTTACTGTGGAAACCTAACTTTTTCATTTATTATTTTGTCTCTATGATGATGTGCGAGGTATTTGTTCAGAAAAAGACTGAAATGGTACATCAACATTTTGAACTGTTCACATCTGCCCAAGAAGCAAAAATTACAATTCACTAATTGATTACATCTCCCAGCATTGTATTAACACAAAAACAAAGATGTAAGCATGCAGAAATGTATTACATTTTCTCCAAAAGTTACGGACATAATGAGATAGTATTATGTACCAATATTATTGTATTTGGGAAGAATTATCATAAAATGCTCAAATTGTTTATTACAACGAAGAATGAAGAAACTGAATTTGAAACCAGAGCCCTGAATTTAAATACAGGGAACAACAAGGAATTGATGCATAAATGGCCAAAAACCTGATTGATTTCACAGGGAACAGAAAGTGGTGCTGGAAAAGCACAACGGGTCAGCAGCATCTGAGGAGCAGGAAAATCGCAACCTTGGGCATAAGCCATTAAAGCGGAAGCAGATGATTCCTGATGAAGAGCCTATGTTCAAAACATGTGCTCTCTTGCTCCTTGGATTCTGCCAGAATTGCTGTATTCCAGCCCCAGACTCTCAACTCTGATCTTCAACATCTGCAATGCACACTTTCTCAGTGGATAGGCAATCGCTAAAAAGTAAGAAACATATTAATGAATCACAACAATTATTCAATCACCTCAAGGACAATAACTAAACAGGAAAGGTAACAATGGGCAGCGCTGCCTGATTCCAGGACAGTTCGTGAAGCTTTCTGATTCCCACCCATTTATAGAAACTGCACTAACGAAGTTGGTACACAGCAGGCCAATCCAATTGCAGCTCTCTGTCCCAAAGCCAGTTTTGTAGAGTAAGTCACACGTGTTTGTGTGTGATTTCCTGTCAAAGGCCTTCTCCTGGTCCAGGCTGATCAGGTAGCTTTCCTAACTTACTACCCAACACATAGAAAATTACATCACAAAGGAGCACTAGGCTCTCAGATGTCATCCTTAGCAGTACAGTACAGGTTTGGTCGGGGTGAATCACAGATCCCACAGCACACCTGACCTCGTTGGCGATTATCTCATAAAGGATTCTGTAAACTGCATTTAGCAGTGAAACAGGTCGTCAGTCCTTCCTATCCCTCTTCCCATTGTAGATGAGAGGGATGATACGTTCCTGTTGGATTCACACAGACTACCTGTTTGAAGCATACTGCTGTCCACTTCCAGAATGTCCATTCATGTGCCAATCATGTGGCACAGAGGTGGAAACAACTTAGGTGGTAAGACATCACTTCTGGAAATTGTACTCTTTTCTAGGAGTACAGGAGCAACTGGGAGGATGTGATGTCTGTGTGCTTCGTGTCATGAAGACTGGCAAAAAAAGGATTTGCTGATCCTCAGTTCTGTCCGTTGGTCGCTCTGTCAGTAGAAATCCTTTTAATCCAGACTCATCCGACAATTAGCCTCAAGGTCTGACTTCACAAATAACAAAAGGTTGCTTCGTCTGTTCCTTTTACCACAAGCTGTCTTAAAGGCCACAAGTTATTCTCAGCAAACAGTTCCCAATTCACAACTCGAAACACAGGTCAATAATAGAACACAAATGACAAAATGTCAGTGAAGGTTCTGTCACCTCTGCTGTATTGTTCACCTTACCCTTTGAGAAGTCTCTATGCGGATATGAATAGGAAGGGTTTAGATTGAAATGGGCCAAATGGGACAATTTAGTGGATCAGTTCGGCACGGCTGAGTATGATTTGTTTCTAAATGATTTATTTATTGTCACATGTAGAGAAGTCTAGTGAAAAGCTCTGTTTATGAGCAATACGGCGAGATGGTATGAAACAAAAAGTCAGTGAAGGTTCTGACGAAGGACTCCTAATGAAATGTTCATTACCTGCTCATTGGATGCTGCCTGACCAGCTGTGCATTTAGAGCACCACTCTAATCTTGACTCTAATTTCCAGCATCTGCAATACCCAGTTCTGACGGGAAGTTGTCCCTGAACCTGCTGGAGTGTATGTTCAGGCTTCTGCTCCTTCTGCCTAATGGAAGAAAATGTGGATGATCATTACCGGGGTGGGAGGAGTCTAGTGTAGTCAATCGATGGAAGTTTGGCTCAAGCAATGGCCTAGGTTGTCAGAACGTCAGACTGTGAAGAGGTAGAAAACTGATGTGATTAATGAATTGATTGAATGAACAGCAATTTCTGTCTTTGTTTCTAATTAACAGTGTCCGCAGTTCTTTTGGTTTTGTTCAGCCCCTTCTCCAGCTTGTTATACTGGAGGAGGCCATTCAGCAGGTGGAAGCAATGGCTAAGTCGAATTATCACTGGACTGTAAATCCAGAAGCCCGGTAATGTTCTGGGGACCCGGACGCAGCAGATGGTAGAATTTGCATTCAATAAAAGTCTGAAATTGAAGAGTCTAACGATGATCGGTTGTCAATTCACTCATACCCTTTCGGGAGGAAAAGTGCCACCCTTCCCTCATCAGTACGACATATGACTCCCAACCAACAACAATGTGGTTGACACTTACCTGCCCTCGAGGAAATTAGGGATTTTCAATAAATGCTGGTGCAAGCCAGCGACACACGCATCCCCTGAATGAATACAAATAAAAACCCTTCTTGAAACGTTGAAGAAAATGTGGATGATCATTACCGGGTGAAGTCAATCGATGGAAGTTTGGCTCAAGCAATGGCCTAGGTTGTCAGAACGTCAGACTGGGAAGAGGTAGAAAATTGATGTGATTAATGAATTGATTGAATGAACAGCAATTTCTGTTTTTGTTTCTAATTAACAGCATCCGCAGTTCTTTTGGTTTTGTTCAGCCCCTTCTCCAGCCTGTTATACTGGAGGAGGCCATTCAGCAGGTGGAAACAATGGCTAAGTGGAATTATCACTGGACTGTAAATCAGAAGCCCGGTAATGTTCTGGGGACCCGGACGCAGAAGATGGTAGAATTTGCATTCAATAAAACTCTGAAACTGAAGAGTCTAACGATGATCGGTTGTCAATTTACTCATACCCTTTCGGGAGGAAAATTGCCACCCTGCCCTCATCAGTACGACATATAACTCCCAACCAACAACAATGTGGTTGACACTTACCTGGCCTCGAGGAAATTAGGGATTTTCAATAAATGCTGGTGCAAGCCAGCGACACACGCATCCCCTGAATGAATAAAAATAAAAACCCTTCTTGAAACGTTAACAGAGGAATTGGGAATTTGAGGAGGCGACTTTACTCATTTTGAGATTGAAAAGGAGAACAGCAGAAGTCCATTCATCCCCTCTCATGTGAGGACAACATCAGCAGTTGGACATTACGTCAGTCCACACTGTTCTACTTGAACAAGCCAAGGCATGCGTGAAAGGGAAGGCGTGAGGAGTGGGGATTTGTATGAGGTTTGATGACAATTGGATAAGGAATGAGGAAATGTTAGTGAGATGGAGAGAAGTGACGCTGGGAGGCAATACAACAGGGAGTCAAGTAACTGTGTCAATGGGCAAAGTGAGAGCAAGGCTCAATGTTGACTTTTGAGAATTTGAAAGTATAAGACCATTTGTTAGTTTCACATTGGAAGCCAATGTTCATTCCCCCAAAATGACAAAAGTTGGAAATCATTTCTATTACTCTGCATTTCATCCATTCTCCATTCCCCAGTATTTAATAATCTCTATTTTCCTTTGTGCACTCCATTGCCTTCCCCAGTGTTTAATTTTCTCCAGATTAATCTGTCGTTCACTTTCTCTGTCTCTCTCTGTCTTTTTCTCTCTATGTGTGTTTAAGCCATCATCTGTATTCCATCCCCTCTATTCACTTCTTTTATTTACAACGCTCACTCTCAGTCTGTATTTAGCCTCCATTGTTATTCTTTATTCAACTATATCGTTATCAATATATGATCTTCGCTATTTCCCTGTGCTGAACCATATCTCTTCGTTTGTATTCAACCCTCACCGTTACTGAATGTTTAATCCTGTATCTAATACTTTCCATTTAATCATTTCACAATTTTTCTGCATTGCAACCGCTCTATTGTCCATCACATATGACAATCATTAACGTTCACTTTGTAGTCGAGTTCGCCCCATTATTCACAAAGTAGCTCTCTAACTGTTGTTCTTCATTTAATTCACCTCACTCTGTACTTAACCCTGTCCTCGCCCCTGTATTTAACCCTGTCCCTGCTATACTGTACTCAACCATCTCTTCATTACTCTCTATATAGATCTGTTTCGATTATTTTGTGTTAATCCTGCTCCATTTCCAATTATCTGCCCAATCAAGTTGCTCCCCAGTATTCAACACTCTCCCTACTACTCTGGATTATATCCTCTCAAATTCCACAAACTTGGTAACCCATCGTCAAATCACCTAGTGTTTACACTTGCATGGTACATGACACTGACTCAGCTAGCACAAAGCTGGTTCCTAAAGTGAGCAGAGTCCCTGACACTCCTGTTTCTATCTGTCAGCTAGGACTCCCTGTTTGTATCAAGTTAGCATCCCCAGTCAGGGAACTCATACTCAATGAGATTCACCTGGCTGCCCTCATTACAATCCCAACACCCAACCACGCCCCCAGCACCCCCATCCAGAGTATGTGTTTCCACTCGACATTCACCACAGATCAGGTGTCTCTGCCTAATCGATCCCCACAACCGGTGATGGTCCGTGCTACCACACTCTGGCCGGCGCTGGGACCGCAGATCCACCCCAAAGTGCTGGGTGAGTTCAGCAGCACCCCTACAGGTCAGACATTGATTTACTGATGGGAAGAAGGAAGGTAGAATTTTAACATGAACTGATACAGTAATGATGCAAAAATAGTGACAGCTACAATATCAAACAGCATTTACATACAATCATGAACAGTTCTAATATACAGCAATATTTAGATATAAACTCAAATTTCTACAATGTAAACAAGATTTCAGATACAATGCACAATAATATTGCATCTTAACACAGTCAGTTCTAATCTACAACAATATTTGTGCAGACACAAACAGCTCCAACATTTAACAATACATAATATATATTATACACATAAAACATGAAATGGTGTGAACATAAAGGACTTGCAGGAAGGAAGTGAATGCACTATTGGCAAATTTGCAGTTGACACAAAAGTAGCTTGGAAGATAAGTTCGGAAATTGCATGTGCTTTCTTTGGTACAGGGATGGTGGTGGTCTTCTTGAAGAAGATGGGGACTTCAGCTTGTTGCAGGGAGAGGTTGAAGATGTTGATGAATATCTCCACCAGTTGGTCCGTGCAAGATTTAAATGCACGGCCAGAATCTCCATCCAGGCCAGTAACTTTCCTTGGTTTGACTTTCAGCAAGACCGTGCTGACATGTACAGTGGTGAACAAGGGAGCAGGCGTCACTGAGCCACTGGCGTTCTTCTGAAACCAACCAGAGAAAGCATTGGACGCCCAGGGAGCAATGCGTTTTTGTCTGGTGTCTTGCTCTGCTTCATTTTGTATCCCGAATTGTTGTTTCTCCATTGCCATAGGCGATGGGAGTCTATTTGGTAGGTATGGGCCTCTCATTTGGTCTAGTACTCCCTTTTGGCATCCCTCAGTCTGTCAATCAAAGCCTCAGAACAGCATTGTACTTCCTTTTGCAAAGAGTCCTCCTATTTCAGCTTGTGCTTGTGAGCTGTTTCCAAATGTAGGAGACTAGGACATGAGGGCACAGCCTCAGAGGGAAGGGACCACCTTTGGAACTGAGATGGAAATTAATTTCTTCAACCAATGGGTGGTTAAACTGTGGAAATTATTATCACAGACGGCTTTGGAGGCCAGTACCTGAGGTGTGTAATGATGCTGCTCCTTTACCAAGGTTGTGTTGTCCTGGGTGTACTTCATGGAGTGTTTATCATTCAGCCGTTCCGGGGTGTCTACTTTGGATGGGTTGTCGGAGCAATTTCATGATAGCTAACGGACACTGCCTCAGGAAAAGGACTTTCAAATGTAAAAGCATTTACAATGAAAGGAAGGTGGGGATTCTTCTTGCTCAGCTTATCTCTGGTCCTGTTTAGTTTGATTAGGTGTTACCAATCAGTCAGTTTTTCAGACTGCTGGTGAAAGGAATAGCGACATGGAAGATGATTTTACTGCTCCTCGGATGCTGCCTGAACTGCTGTGCTCTTCCAGCACCACTAATCCAGAACATGGAAGATATTGTTCCATGTTGAATGTCTCTCTGACATCTCTCTTGTAATAACGTGCGTTGGATTTTGCCGATTTTGCCATGGGGTTTTTATTGGGATTGTTGCAGGAATTTGAAGCAATATTTAAGTTGGGATCGTGTGTTGGGTTTTAGAACACGTTAAGTTATTCTGTATTCTGTTCTCTTTTATTTGTGTTGCATTTGATACTCTGTAAATAAACTCCGTTTTATTTAAAGCCGATGAAGGTTGACCTGCTGCATCACTCCTGGAATATGCATTTTACACCTGATCAAAACCAATGGAAAAATTAGGGTCTGGGCTACTATCTTGAAATATTTTGAGAGAGTCTGGCCTGGTCCATAGTGAATGTATTAAAAATAGAGATACATAGGTTCCTGATTGGTGAGGGAATCAAATGTTATGGGGGGAAGGCGCTAGAATAGAATTGATAAATGGTTCCCTCACGAACAAATGGCAGAGATGACTCGATGGGCTGAATGGCCTAATTCCGATCCTACATTGCACGGCCTTATAATTCAATACATAACAACATTTATATATGGACACAAACAGCTCCAATGTGAAAAAAAATGTATATATTGCATTTCTTGTTGAAACTTGGATGAAAGAACTGGAATCCTGCCATTCATTTAAAATTCCCCTGTCTTGCTTCATTCATTGGCCGTAGGTCCTTGAACTGAAATAACAGTTCAGCTATCACCTGGAGGTACAGGTTCTGATATTTAGATTTTTCCCAGATTGCCGAAATACGCAATTGAGAGCAAACTGTGCACTGTGACTTGCTGAAGGTTTCAGTTGTCATTTTGCAGGAGGAGTCTCATGATCAGACAGACACATAACCACACCTTGAGGGACGGAGAAACAAACCCACAGCCTCACACATACACACATACACATAAAAGCAGAAGCACACCCACACATAGAAATACAGTCAAAGTAAGATATAGGAACACACTGACAAACAAAAACACACAGATATGCATACGCATTAACTCACAAACATACATGCACACACACACACACACACAATAACACAATCAAACTGAAATGTGGGAACACACCTACACAAGGACTACAGAAACATTCCCACATCCTCACACCACACACACAGGAATACAATCAGCGTGCAGAAGGGGCATCCCTACTCACACAAGCGTGCGTGCACACGCACAAACACACATATACACAAGAACTCAAACACATGGAAATAGACGTACTATGACATATAGGAACGCACTCATGTATGGACAGAATGCACACATCCACACACAAAGAAATACAGTCATACTGAGAGCGAGAAACCAAGCTACACAAGTGTGTGCCCGCACAAACACGCGCGCGCGTGCGTGCGCACACACACACACATAAATACAGACATTCTGACAAAGAAAGGAACCCAAACATGTGCATACCAAATGCACACATATTTGCGCACACAGAAATACATTCATACTGAGATATAGGAACACATCTCCACACAGACACAGAATCGCATGGACACCCTCATACACATACATAAACGAACTCAGAGTAAGATACATTACAGAGCAAGAATTGACAGAGACATCTTATACATATACACAAGCATATTTAAGCACCGCTCCTGAACCAAACCACAATTAAGTATCGACAGAGGGTGACACTCAGTACCAAACAGAGACACACCCACAGAGACGCAGAGAGAGATCCTGCTGGGGACACAGAAAGATCTTGACACACGGACAGACAGCCAAACACAGTCTGAACAACACACTCACCTGCTTAAACAAGACCACAGCCAAGGAAAGACACACGCCCACACTCACACATTTATACACTGGCACTCAGAGACACACAAACACATGGAGTCACCGAACCATCATGACATGCTGACCATAACACACGCACAAAAAAAACCACATAGGCACAGTAACATACACTAACATAAAAATATCCAACTTCACAGAAATCCTCTCATACAGAGGGAATAACATTCCCTAACACATAGAAACATGAATAGGAAATCACTGAAAAACTTTCCAGTACGCAGAATTAGAAACCCACACATCGATGATAAAATGGGCTCAAAATGTGTCACAGTCCAATGGCAAAAACTGAGGGACACACACGCCCAGAGTGACATGCCTACAAAGTTAATGAAGCTCGCACCCCACAGTGAGACACACAGAGCCCCTCACATAATGAAAGATAAACACATGAACACATCCCCTGCCCAGCCATTGTGAGAGAAAAGGGGGATAATCAAAGTTCAGCAGACATACTTAATGTGTCAAGTTGTTGCTGGCTGTATCTGCGTACTTTGTATTTATCAAAATCAATTCCTGGGGAAGGATCAGTGAATGAAGGTATCAGGACGTGATTTTAGTCAATGCAAATGAGCACGTACTAAACTGAGACAATGTGAGATAAAGATACAGACAGCACGAGAGAGAGCCAGAAAGAGCCAGAGAATGAGCTGAACACAGAGACAAGAAGGGTAAATATAAAGGAAGACAGAGGGACAGACAGACAGAGCGTCGGTAGAGAGAGAGAGAGATGGAACGATACAGCAGGGAAACACACAGAGTGAGACTGAGAGCGTGAGAGATAGACTGAGCAAGAAGCTGAGACAAAGCGAGAGAGGAAAAGACAAAGACAGATAGAAAGAAGCAGAGAGAGAGAGACAGAAAACGATATCCTTGTGCATGGAGTAGGCAGAAGGGAGACTCAATAAACTCTCTCAAAAGCAAATGTGCATGTAACAATAATCCATTCAGACGAGGGGAGCCTTCAAATTGTTGTAAAGAAGTGTTTATTGTGAGCTATACAAGAGAGTCCGACAATCATTTTGGTGGAGGAGGGATTATTTCTGTCCCTTTTCCTCCTCCTCTGCAGGGAAAATGAAGAGGCCGCTCCTGTCAGTCTTTAACACTCATCCATAGGGCAGTCAGTGAAGACCCAATGTTCCAGCTGAACCCATCAGTCACAGCCAGTCCATCATTTGGAATCACTCCTGCAACCTCTTTGAATCCTACCATGCCCCTGACAGTCACCTCTTGCTCCCTTACCTGTTATCCCTTTGTCATGTCCTTCAGTATTGTTGAAGGGGGATGTAGATAGGTTCTTATTCATGTTTTGGGTGATGATGTGGGACGGGGGCGCAGCTCGGGTGCACAGGGAAATGCGGATTTGATGGTACAATTGGATGATCTGGGCAGTCAGGAGGATCAGACACGAAGGGCTGAACGGCCTCCTGCTGCTCATTGTCTGTGTGTCCCTGTGCGTGTCAATCCTTAAGTCAAACAGGGACAGCAGCGTGTTCCTCAGCGTGGTGAATGATGACTCATCCTGTTATCCGACCACCCCATTCACCACTGGGTGTTATACTCGGATCCATGTGATGGTGCTGATAGAATCCTGACCGTACACGAGCAATTCCTGCACTGGGAACAATGTGGATGACTCTGGAGCTCTCTCAGTTATTTTGCTGAGTCATTAAATGAAGAATTTACGTGAACAGTTGGTGAAGTGCATTCCTGAGCTTCGTTCTGAACTTGGGCAGAGTCACTGCATAAAATAATGTGTTCGTGCTGCAGCTGAACTCCTTCAGCATTTCTGCGATGCCGTTAAAAAGGACGAGAGTCCTGTCCCACCACTCATATGTCCCTTTAATGTTAATGTATAAGACCGTTGCAAAGTTCAGTACCCACAGAAGTATGAAGCTGATGGATATGGTGAAGAGGGTAATCACTGACTTCTGCCGGCTCTCCATCTCTTCGTCTTTGTGAATCTCTCCCTTCCTTTGACACCTCAGGCTCTTGCAGACTCGACTGGCTACTAAAATGTGCCTGACCGTCAGAGTGTTTATCAACAGAATTAATACGAATGGGATTAAAGGTGTTAAAATGATATCAAGCCACTTAAACCCCAACCACCTGGGATCAGTATCATAACTTGACTTTGTTTGACAGTACCACAAAACATTGTCACTTATGATCTGCGGTTTAAACCGAAAGTAGAAGGGTATGTTTTTTGAACAGACCAGAATGCCAGTTGTAGCCAGAACCACAGCCAAGGCTTTCTCTGTCCAATATTTCCTCTTCAGTTTCAGGCAGCAAATGGCCACAAAACGATCAAAGGAGAAAAGGACAGTGAACCAGACCGAACAGTCTGTGGCTGCACAAAACAGGGCAAAGACAGCACTGCACACAGGGGTGAGGTCCAGAAAACACTTTGGGAAGTAAAAATGATTAAGTTCCCACAGTATGATCTTTGTGAGAATGAACATTATATCCGATAATGCCATAGCCAACAGGCAGCGCGTTGTGCATTTAGAGAGACCGCAATTCCCATGTGCGAAGACGAGAATCACCAGAAAATTAACTGAAAGAGACAGGAGATAAAATACAAATCATAAATTAATGTTCAAACGTTCTTCCGTCGGCCCAGAGAGCAATGGAAGATCTTAGCACCCAACTGAGCCATTTGGGAGGTTTCCGATTTCGAGGTTGAACAGGACAGGTCCAGTGGTCTGACCCATTTCAAAACTGCTCACTCCTGCGTTTCACTAAGTGTGGGCAGGCGATCAACAGTTGACACGGTGGTGTAATTTTTACGATGAAAGGGAAGAGGTTTCGAGAGGATCTGAGGAAGAGGTTTTCACCCAGAGAGTGGTGGGGGTCTGGTAAATCATTGCCTGGGAGGGTCGTGGAAGCAGGAAACATTACAAACTTTAAAACTATCTGGATGAACACTTGAAGCGTCATAACATTCGAGACTACGAGACGAGTGCTCGAAGCTGGGATGCGTGTAGATTTTGTATCGATTTGACAGCACTAAATGGATGGAACGCAGGGCGTCTTCGGGTTCTCTGATTGTAAGAATTCCTGCTGGCAAGCAGGTGGGAAAGCGAATCATTTCCTTAAAATAAATGAATTATATTAGAATGTCAAAAACACGACAGAGGATCGGATATAACTGGCAAAAGCCAACAGCGATGGCAGCATCTGCGGAGAGAGTAAGAGCGTCAGTTGAATCACTATTCATCAGAATATTTTCATCTGAACATGGGCCACTGAACTCAAACATCATCGCAGGTTTCTTCCCGCACAAGACCCTATCATTGCAAACAAAAGGCAGGGATTAATTTCCAAAATGGAATTGAGATTTAAACTGTTGATATTCACATACTATGGAACATTTGTTACACTGCACTAGCAAATGTTCCATGGTAGGAGTAGGTGAATATAGCGGCATAGTTAAAGTTATTTAGATATACAACATAGAAACAGACTCTTTAGTTCAAATTGTACAGGCTGACCCGATATCCGAAGTTACTCCAGTCCCATTTGCACCCATAACCCTCTGAACCCTTTGTGCTAATATACCCATCCAGGTATATTTTAAAGTTTACAATTGCAGCGGCCATCAAAATTTCCTCTGGCAGTTCATCCCATACACACGCCACTCCATTCATGAAAACGTTGCCCCTCAGGTCTCTCTAAATTTCTTCTCCACTCACCCTAAAACTATCCGCTCTAGTTTTGGGCTCCCCCAAACCCAGGGAAAGGAACTTGTCTATTCACCCTGTCCATACCCATTATGATTTGATGAACCTTCACAAGGTCACTCCTCAGCCTTTTGCACTCCACGGAGAAAAGCCCCAGCCTTTTCAGCTCCTCACTATGGCTCAAATACTCTACCACTGGCAACGTCCTGTTAAATCATTTCTGAGCCCTTTCAAGTTTCAAGACATCCTTCCTTCTCGAGCGAGACCAGAATTGCACACAATATGAGCAAAGTGGGCGAACCAATGTCCTGTACAGCCACAACATGATCTTTCAATTTCAAGACTCAATGTTCTGACCAATAAAGGAATGTATACCAAACGTCTTCTTCACCATCCTGTCTACCTGACACACCATTTTCAAGGAACTGCGAAGCTGCACTCCAAAATCTCTTTGTTTAGCAACACTCCTCAGGACCTTACCATTAACTGTATATACCGTGCTCTGATTTGCCATTCTAAAATGCAGCACCTCACATTCGTCTAAATTAAACTTCATCGGTCACTCATTTGCCAATTGGCCCATCTGATTAAGATCCCGTTGTACACGGATGGAATCTTCTTCGCTGCCCACTCCAACTCTAATTTTGGTGTTTTCTGCAAACCTCCTAACTGTATCTCCCGGGTTCACATTCAAGTCATCTGTATGAACGCGGAAAAGCTGTGGATCCAGCACTGATCCTTGTGGCACATCACTGGTCACAGGCCTCCAGTGTGAAAAGCGATCTTCCATTACCAAACTCTGTTTTCTACCTCGAGCCACGTCTGTCCCAAAGGCTGGCTCTCCCTTAGTTGAATGTGATCTAATCTTGCTAACTACTCTACCTTGAGGAATCTGGTTGAACGCCTTCCTGAAGTCCACATAGATCACGTCCAAAGTTCTGCCTTCATCAATCCGCTTCGTAACTTCTTCAAAAAACACAATCAAGTTTGTGAGACATGAGTACCCAACACAAGTCGCTGTTGACTGTGCTTATTCAGTCCTTGCCAACCAAAGTACATGTAAATCCTGTCCCTGAGAATTCCCTCCAACAACTTGCCCATCACCGACGCCAGGCTCACCTGTCCATACTTCCTCTGCGTTTCCTTACCAAATTTCTTATATAGTGACACGGCCTGAGCCAACCTCCAGACTTCCAGCATCTCAGCTACGACCAGCGATGATACAAATATCTCGGCAATGGCCCAGCAATCACTTCCCTAGCTTCCAAAGAGTTCGAGGGTACATCTGATCAGGTCGTGGAGATTTATCCACCTTCATACATTTTAAGACATGAAGCACCGTCTCCTCCGTAATATGGGCATTTTTCAAGATGTCACCATCTATTTCCCCACATTCTGTATCTTCTATGTCTTTCTCCACAGTACATAATGATGCAAAAATACTCAATTAGTATTTCCCCCATCTCCTGCAGATCTACACACAGGCTGCCTTCCTGATCTTTAAGGGATCCTATTTTCTCCTGAGTTTCCCTTTTGTCCTTAATGTATTTATGAAACGCCATTGGTTTCTCCTGAACCCTATTTGCCACAGCTGTCTCATGCCCCCTTTTTGACCTCCTGATTTCCCTCTTAAGTATATTCCTACTGCCTTTATACTCTTCTAAGTATTCACTCGATAGTTGCTGTCTATATGTGACATATGCGTCCATCTATTTCTTACCAAAACCCCAATTTCTCTCATCATCCAGCATTCCCTAAAGCTACCCGACTTGCTATTCATCGGAACAGGAACATACAGTCGCTGCACTCTCGTTGCCTCATTTTTCAAGGGTCCCATTGGCCACCTGTCTCTTGACCTGAGAACATCTGTCCCCAGTCAACTTATGAAACTTCTTGCCCGGTACAATCAAAATTGGCTTTCCTGAAATTTAGAACATCAACTTTTAGCCCTGGTCTGCCCTTTTACATCAGAATATTAAAACTAAGAGTATTATTCTCGCTCACCCCAATGATCTCTGCCACTCACGCCGCAATCGTTTGCCCTGCCTTATTTCCTTAAAGTCGGTCACGTTTTGCACCTTTTCTCGTACGTACATACACATACTGAATCAGAATTTTCTTTTCTACACACTTAACAAATTCCACTCTATCTAAACTCTTAACACTATGGAAGTCTGACTCTGTGTTTGGAAAGTAAAAATTCCCTCCCATTACACCCTATTATTCTTACAGACAACTGAGATCTCCTTAGAAAATGTTTATCTTAAATTCCCGTTGACAACAATGGGTAGGTGGGGGGTCTGCCATAAAATTCCAATAAGGTGATCATTGCTTCCTTATTTCTCAGTTCAGCCCGAATACCTTCCCAGGATATATTCCGAGGAATACAGTCGAGATTGTGATGCTGAAAAAGCACAGCAGATCAGGCAGCATCCGAGGAGCAGGAAAAGCGGCGTTTCAGGCAGAGGTCTTTCATCAGAAATGAGGTTGGGTGCCTTGGGGATGGAGGCATAAATGGGAAAGGGGTGGCACTGGGGAAGGTAGCTGAGAGTGAGATAGGTGGATGGAGTTGGGGGTAAAGATGATAGGTTGGAAGGGAGGATGGGATGAATAGGTGGGAAGGAAGATAGACAAATAGGACAGAAGGTCGGTGCTGAGCTGGAAAGTTGGAACTGGGATAAGGTTGAGGGATCTGAAATGAGGAAACTGGTGAAATCCACATTTATGCAATGGGATTGGTCTTCCGGGTCCATTCCTCCTTCAGGCGTCGGGTGGTAAGGGAGTGGCGATGGTGCAGGCCCAGGACCTGCTTTTCATCGGCAGAGTGGAAGGCGTAATCGAAGTGTTCGGCCACGGTGCGGTGGTGTTGATTGGTGCGGGTGTTCCAGAGATTTTCTCTGAAGTGCGCTGCGAGTAGGCATCGTGTCTCGCCAATGGAGAAGAGATTGCATCAGTATCAACGGATTCAGTGTGGAAGTGCAGGTGAAACTTTGATGGATGTGGAAGGGTTCGTTGGAGTCTTGGACGGAAGTGGGGGGAAAAGGTGTGTGCAGGATTTGGAATTGTGGGTAGCTCAGGAAATGAGCGGCTCTCACAACCACAACCTTTTCCTGCCCTCCATATAGAATTACCTAGAATCGTCTGGTCAGGGTAACAGAAAAACCATGAGTTGTTGCACTTGAGAAGTGTTATTTTTGAAGGATAATGCTAACAAAGCTGAGAAAGGTTTGTTTCATTATTAAAGGCACGAAACACAATCTAAGCACCCCTCTGTGATGATAAACGGAGGATTTGATAACTCACTGAATCGCTCATAATTTGTTTTGGAAAGTCAACAACTCTTTTTCATGCTTAGCAAATGTTCTAATTTAGCTTGTACATTCAGTCAGCCAATAATGCAAAATGCAAAGAGGAAAATGTGACCTTTTTATTGGATTCTCTGCATTATCTGACTCAAAACTTTGGAATGTGTTTGTTTATATTTTATGAATAAAGTCCTCAATTGAAAACAAAACAGACAGTTCACTATTGCAAGGACTGAATGTGACAGCTCTAATCCGAATACTCAGCATTTCATAGACGGTATAAGATTGCACAATACCTCTTTAAAAATCCTTTATATTTGTTATACGAATAACCAAGCAAAGTAAGCAATATGAACAGAAAGAATTGATGAAACCTTATGTTCGTATCTTAGTCAATATTATTCCTCCCCATGTAAAATTGCTTTTGCACTATAAAAATAATGAAGCGATAAACATTTCTTCAAGGAACAACTGGAAGATAGCCACAGCTCTCTGGAACTCACTTTAACAATCCAGTGTTCCAGTTGTGCAAACAGACAGCACGGTTAACCAACAAAGCAAATATACGTTTACACTCCTCCGTCTTTCTGCAATGCCACAGAAATGCACAAACGTTTTGACACTGAAATTGGTCATTCATGCCTGCATAAACTGAATAAACAAGCTACCTGTTCTGAGCCTAGCATCCAATACCTGGTCCATAGCGTTGAGGATTTATTCACTTCACGTGCAAATCCGAGTTCCTTTTAAATGTGTTAATTTGGTGACCTCAAACTATCACCCAGACTGTGCAGTGAATTCCAGTCGCACCATCATCTTCTAAACGAAATGGTTGGCCTCATGTTCTCGATCATCCTCCCGTAAATTTTTCTCCTTGTGTGTCTGCTTGTAAATGGTCCCGCGATCGGGGAGACAACTCTCAATCGAAGACCCTGTTTATTTTATCCATCCCAATCACGACAAATATCATTTGCCTCTGTTTAGGGAAAATGACACGACCATTCGCGAAAATCTCTTCTAAACACTTCTCAGTGCAATTCTGTCCTCACTGCTTGGTGATGACCAGTACTGCACGCAAACTCACAACTATAAGCCACCCAATGTTTCATGCAGTTTCAGCATTACAGGTCTGGCAGGCGGTGAGGGAATTTGTTTTGTGTTGTCTGTGTGTGAAAGAGGGTAGTGACTTTGGAAGGGGTAATCTGAATTACTTCTCAGTATGGTTGTCTGATCATGATCTGGGCATATAATGGATCTTGATGGATGTAGTTAGGGCACAATCTATTTGAACAGTTTGTCAGTTCCTCAGGAGTTGTTCTGTGTTTAATAGCATCAGATCTATTCTGATTAATTACAGAAGAAACCGGATCGCAGACAGAAATCCAGCTTGATAGATGATTACCTGAACACAGTCATCGCGTGCTGAATCAGAAACACGCAACGCTGCAAATATTGTTTCCGCAACAAAAGAGGTTTATTGCAAAGGAAATGACGATAAACTAGAAAAAAACAAAATTCCTACTTGTAACGCAGATTCAAAGGTAATGAACACGTAGTGCATGTATAATAATCATTAACATTAACCTCAACAAAATCCATAAATGAAACAAATAGACGCGACTTTTATATATTAGGCAAAACATGACTCGCAGTGCCGTTCCAAAGAAAACAACTCTCGTGTAATATTCACACCAGAATCCCTGTATCTCTCACTTTGTGATCTGAACTGTGTCTGCCACTTCTAAACTGGAACTGAAGTGAATTCCTTCAGGGAGCTACCGCACACTAAAGTGCTAATATACATTGCTTTAAACAATCTCTTCAGAGCTTTATCCTGTCCAACACTTCTGTCTGGGACGAACACATCATTTTCATTCCTAAGCAATGTAATTTACTAAAACTCTCTTGTTCTTCGCATGAGCACATATCTATACATCCATTCAGTTCCAGGAACTGAAAGAAATGACCAAAATGATTGAAAGGAAATTAAACTTTTCTCAGTTATGGGTTTCTTCTTTAATCGCAAATTCCAGAACTCTCCAACAAATCTTTCAGTCTCCATTAATACAATGCTGGGTTGCAAGCATCAAAAATTAACAACGGTTCACTCATGCACAATGCCAATCAGCCTGTAGCCAAACCCAAACGCAATATTGAAAACAAATGTCTGTGTTTAGAAAAGTAACTCCAAGTTAACCATTAACTTCAGATGCACAGAGAAGGGGCCCACTGCTTATTCACTCAAACAAAACAAACTCAAACTAATTGATTTTGTTCTCTAGACATAAAAATACCGCCGCTTATGTTTTCCAAAGTGAGACCCTTTCTTAATTCCACCGAAACTCTCCATAGGCTCCAATTGAGATGGAGATTTCTGGATGGTTCCCAGAAGAAATGAACAATTCCCCAACCAATTCCTGCGGAATCTGCGATGATGGGGTTTCCACGGTGTGTACTTAATCTGAGCCTAAATTACTGATCCTCTGCCACTGTGTGATGTTTGGGCACAGCATGCCCATGTTTCAGTGCCAGTGGCAGAGTGATACCGCAGAGAGTCCTCACACAGATTCACACGACTTCAATGGTGCCAGGCACTTACCAGGAATTGTTACAATTGGAAGGGTCACGTAAAATATTCCCCGCGCCTGACGAATTGAGAACGTCATTTTCTGCCTGAATCGCTTTGTACAGGCAATCTGTCTGTACTCAATACTGAGGCTACATAATCTCGAAGCCTATCATTTATATCTGCTGGCATCGCTTGGGGGCCTGTTACATTACAATGTGGTTCAATTCATTTATTCAAGAATTTGAGCAAACAGGTCACAGCAGTGAGTCAACTCCCAGTCGTCAAAGAGTATTTTTAGAAATGAGGTTTATTGCATGGTACAAATCTCAATCAGTCAAAGGCAAACATTGGATCTGCATTTTGAATAAAATCATAGAATCCTAACAATGTGGAAGCAGATCAATGGGCTCATCGAGTCCACACCGACCCTGCAAAGGTGTCCCACCCAGACCCACCCGCTGGCCCTATGAGGTGGAAGGTCTGACAACTGAGCCACTGTGCCAACATATATAATAGCATTAGGAGAAAGTGAGGACTGCAGATGCTGGAGATCAGAGCTGAAAATGTGTTGCTGGAAAACGCGCAGCAGGTCAGGCAGCATCCAAAGAACAGGAGAATCGACGTTTCGGGCATGAGCCCTTCCTCAGGAACCATTCCTGAAGAAGGACTCATGCCCAAAACGTCGATTCTCCTGCTCCTTGGATGCTGCCTGACCTGCTGCTCTTTTCCAGCAATACACTTTCCGCTCGTACATAATAGCATTGGCACCCCAACACCATCTATCCAACTTTGAAATCTCATTTTATTTCAGTGTCTTCCTTCATTTGCCTTGGTCCATTTGAAAATTAATTTCTGGTTATTGAGAAATGTTCTCCTAAACACCGGGATTTGGCTTCCCTGGATGTCAACGGCGGTTCTTTGACGGGATGATGGTTGGCAAATGGAGACGAAACATTTTTGGTTTTAATAAATCCGACATCGCAATAGAATCTCTCATTTTGCACGCACACTGCTTCTCAATCAAATATAAACGTGGATAGAAGAGGGACAGGAATGGTTGTTGGAGGTTCCTGGTTACAGATGTTTCAGTAAGATTAGGGAGGGTGGTAATATAGGAGGGGGGTGGCGTTGCTAATTAAAAATGATAACGGCTGCTGAAAGGGACTGGGAATGGAGTCAGTGCCTGATCTCAATAAAGAACTCGCCTCTGTGAGTAAAGCTTACTCGAAAAAAGAGAGGGAAAAGGAAAAGAAAGTTGCAACTTTGGGATAATAGTAAGATATGAAAGCATTTGTTACCCTGACCTGTTACCCAAGAGAGTGGTAATGTGCGGGATAGATGGACAGAAATTTAGCATTCCCCCGTTTAACATCAGACTGGAGTGCAAACACAGGACTGGGGAAGTAACAGTGGGACTGACTGACAGATTGTTAGCTCAAGGGATCCCAGTTTGCACTTAGGAACGATTTAGCAGGGTCCAAGGTAGAAGTGGTACCCCTTGTTGTAAAGAAGCCCAACGAAGAACAGAGAACTGAGGAGTTAAAAGAAAAATACCCTGGTATTTTTTCCAGACTGTGCAGCAACAAGATCCCATAATCATAAGGCATAGCATGAAGCAAGAACTAAAGAGAAAGTTGAAGGAGTAGAGTTTCAGTTAGTGGAGGCCTTGAACGTAATGGTGCAGGAAACACCCGGATAATTAGAGGGTCAGACAGAAGTGTTTAGTCCTGAAAGTTTAAGAAACTTGCAACAGAAAGACGAGACACAAAAAGTCACACACACACACACACACACACACACACACACACACACACACACACATATATATATCAAGGGCCGAAGTGCACCCGATTGTGTTGCCAGTACCATACAGACAGGAAGTGTTACGGGTAGCACATGAATTACCTGTAGGAAAGACCTAGGTACGGTCCAAAAGTATTTCTATTCACCTGGAATGCACAAGCTTGTGGTTAAATTTTGCTATACGCGTCATGCATGCCAACTGGGAGATAAGCCACAGGCAGTAATTAAACCAGCATCTTTGTTGCCAAATCCCACATTTCAACTGGTTATGATTGGTTGTGTAGGTCCCCTCCTGAGAAATAACGTGGAGACTAGTTCTTGCTGACCTTAATAGATGTGCCTGCCAGATTTCTGGAAGCAATTCCATTATGGAGTATTCCATCAAAAGGGGTTCAGGAGCTAGTAGCGTCCTTCACGTGTAGATTAGAGATTAGATTAGATTAGATTACTTACAGAGTGGAAAAAGGCCCTTCGGCCCAACAAGTCCACAGCACCCCGCCGAAGCGCAACCCACCCATACCCCTACATTTACCCCTTACCTAACACTACGGACAATTTAGCATGGCCAATTCACCTGACCTGCACATCTTTGGACTGTGGGAGGAAACCGGAGCACCCGGAGGAAACCCACGCAGACACGGGGAGAACGTGCAAACTCCACACAGTCAGTCGCCTGAGGCGGGAACTGAACCCGGGTCTCTGGCGCTGTGAGGCATCAGTGCTAACCACTGTGCCACCGTGCCGCCCACCGTGTATGGGCGACCCAGAGAGATTCAGTCAGACCAAGGGTCTAATTTTACTCCTAGGCTATTTAAGGAAGTCATGGATAGTTTTGGTATTCAGCACTTTAAATCAAGTGCGTATCATCCTGAATACCTTATATGTTCCAAAGGTGGCATCAGACTCCGAAGAACATGTTGAGAGCATACTCTCAGGATTACCCGAATTATTGGGATAGCGGTATCCCATTTGTAGTGTTTGCCATTAGAGATGCCCCAAATGGAATCTACTCATTATAAGTTAATGTTCAGATATGCAGTGAGAGGCCCTTTGAAATTAATTAAAGAGAAATTGACAGGACCAAAGTCGGAGATCTAACACTTGAATCATGTATCAGAGGTGAGGGAGACATTAATTTCAGTAGGTAAACTGCACCTAAAGAGGGATGTTATGGAATGAAGCAGGTGGCAGATAAAAACACTGAGATTCAGACGTTTTCGCGAAGAGATAATATATTGACATTATCACCAGTGATAAGAGATCCCTTCAAAACCAGGTTTAGTGGTCCCTAACAAATGTTTTAAAAAATGAGTCAGGTGAACTGCCTGGTAAAGATGCCGGATAGAAAATAACAGTATCAGGTATGTGATGTGAACATGTTGAAACCTGATCATAATCGGGAGAAGGAATTGGAGAAATAAGTGTTAGGTACTGCCCCGCAGAGTGAGGAATCAAATCCAGGCGTTGTGGAATTTGATATGCCTCAAAATATATCAAATAATGAAGTTCTTGAGAAGTGGGATAGGTGAGTAAACTATCTGTCTCAGGATCAAACAAAAACGTTGAAATATCTGTTACAGCAGTATGAGGGCATATACACCAATAAGTCGAGAGGACTAATACTATTTTACATGAGGTAGATGTTGGAAATGCTGTTCTGATAAAAGAAAACCCCTATAAGCTTCATCCTTTCAAAGCCAGGCAGGTCCAGAAGGAAGTGGAGGCAATGTTCAATGGAGATATCATCCAACCGTGTCAGAGCGAGTGGAGTTCACTGATTGTGTTAGTTCCCAAATCTGACGGGACTCAACAACTTTCCGTAAACTATGGGAAGGTCAACGCTGTGAAAAAAATTGGATTTGTATCCAACAAAAGGATTGTCAGAATGTAGAGATAAAGTTGGACAAGCCAGTTATATTACAAAGTTGAACTCACTGCGTGGTTATTGGCAGATAAATTTATCAGATACAGTGAAACAAATTTCTGCGTTTTTGTTCCCAAATGAGCGAAATCAATTCAAAGTGACGCCTAATAGAATGAAGATACACGAGCCAAATTTCAAATACTCATGAACAGAGTTGTGGCTGGGTTAACAGTCTCTGCAGTCTATTTGGACTGTGCAGGCATCTTTACTGAATCCTGGAAAGATCACATGGTACAATTGGCAGAGCTCTTTGAACGACTACGAGAAGCAAATTTAGTTGCAACCTTTAACAAAACTGAATTCACGAAAGCAGAGGTGACGATCTTCAGACGTAACATTGGCCATGGAAGTTTAATACCACGGAACGCAAAGGTGAAGGCCTTGAGGAATTTCCACAATCAAGCTCGAAGAAAGACGTGCTTTAATTTTTGGGACTAATGGATTATACTGCAACTTTTCTTCAAGCGGCAGCAGTGTCGTGGCACTGTTAACAGATTTGCTGAAGAAGAACACAATGCACCTCTTCCTCCGTTACATTGATGACTGCATTGGCGCCACCTCATGCTCCTGCGAGGAGGTTGAGCAATTCATCAACTTCAGCAACACATTCCACCCGGACGTTAAATTTGACACCAACATTTTTTACAAACCCACCGACTCACATAGCTACCTGGATTGCACCTCTTCCTACCCTATTTTATGCAAAAATGCCATCCCGTATTCCCAATTAATCCCCCTCCACCGTACTGCTCACAGGAGGACCAGTTCCACCACAGAACATACCAGATGGCCTCCTTCTTGAAAGATCGCAATTTCCCTTCCCACGTAGTTAAAGATGCCCTCCAACGCATCTCATCCACATTCCGCACATCCGCCCTCAGACCCCACCCTCCAACCGTAACAAGGACAGAATGCCACGGTGCTCACCTTCCACTCTACAAACCTTCGCATATATCAAATCATCCGCCGACACTTCCGCCACCTCCAAACGGACCCCATCACCAGGGATATATTTCCTTCCCATCCCTCTCTGCCTTCCGCAAAGACCGTTCCCTCCGTGACCTCGTGGTCAGGTCCACGCCCCTCTACAACCCACCCTCCCGTCCTGGCACCTTCCCCTGCCACCGCAGGAATTGCAAAATCTGCGCCCATACCTCTTCCCTCACCTCAATCCAAGGCCCTAAAGGAGCCTTCCACATCCATCAAAGTCTTACTTGTCTATCCACCAATATCATTTATGGAATCCCCGTTGCTCCCGATGCGGTCTCCTCTACATTTGGGAGACTGGACGCCTCCTAGCAGAGCGCTTTGGAGAACATCTCTGGGACACCCGCACCAATCGACCACACCGCCCTGTGGCCCAACATTTCAACTCCCCCTCCCACTCTGCCGAGGACATGGAGGTCCTGGGCCTCCTTCACAGCCGTTCCCTCACCACCAGACGCCTGGAGGAAGAACGCACCATCTTCTGTCTCGGAACACTTCCACCCCAGGGCACCAATGTGGACTTCAACAGTTTCCTCATTCCCCTTCCCCCACCTCAGCACTCTGCCTGTCTTCCTGATGAAGGGCTTTTGCCCGAAACGTCGATTTTATTGCTCTTCGGATGTTGCCTGAACTGCTGTGTTTTTCCAGCACCACTAATCCAGAATATGGTTTCCAGCATTTGCAGTCATTGTTGTTACCACAATGTTTTGTTGGACAGAACAAGGCCAGGAGGCATTTGACAATTTAAAAGCAACGTTAACCACTACACCAATTTTACTGACATGGAATTTTTTGAAACCCTTGAAAGTTGCCATCGATGCTCGTAACACAGGGGTTGGAGTTGTCAGGTCAGGTCCACGCCCCTCTACAACCCACCCTCGCGTCCTGGCACCTTCCCCTGCCACCTTCCCCTGGCATCTTCCCCTGCTACAGGAAGGTGATGATAGAATCAAACTGCCAGTTGGTCACTTTTCAAAGAGACTCAACACACAACAAAGAAAACACTCTGAGGGCAAAAATGAATTATTGAATCTGGTACTTGTCTGCCAACATTATATTGTTTATGTCACGAACAATGTGGCGGAGCCGGTTGCATACACAGATCACAAGAGTCTTACATTCTTGGAACGAATTAAAAACAATAATATGAGATTATTTCATTGGAGTCTCATATTACAGACTCTTAATTTACAAATCTTACATTTTGCAGGTCGTAGGATTGGAATAGCAGATTCGTTATCACGGATGTAACCTACAAACTATAGATGCAATTGATTAGATATCAATGTTTTGTATATGTGTGTGGAATGAAGTTTATATGAAATTGAATTATTTATTCTTAATTTAAAAATTACAATGCCTACATTGAGGAAACAGGCCATTTGGCCCAACAAGTCCACACCGACCCTCTGAAGCGTATCCCACCTGACCCACTCTCCTACACCTATTACTCTACATTTCCTCGAACTAATGGACCTAGCCTACACGCCCTAAACAGTATGGGCAAATTAGTAAATACTCCAGTATGGGACAAGACATCAGTAATCACTCGACTGTTTCAGAATCAGATTTCAAGTAATCAATCCCAGTATTTGCATGTAATTAAATTCCAGGCACTCATTTTATATCTTAAACAATAAAACTTGACTATTTAATAAATGCCGAATAACATTAGCACAGAGAAAATTGAAAGGCAAAGTAATATTTGTCTCCACCCCGACAGGCAACATCATCCCTAGAATTCAATTACAACTCAATGACTGCCATCGGTTTCAGCATATGGTACCTTCCAGACTTGCAGAACCAATTCGCATGTTTGTTGGATCTCATTAACAGTCAACTTCTGCTATCTGGTTGAACATCATGTTCTTCTCGGTGGTAGTTCTGCCTACAGAAATCAAGACTGAGCCTACAATTAGTCGCCAGGCCTGGCTTCGCAAACAAAGAAACACATCTGGTTTGGTCTGTTCTTTTTGCCACAAGCTGTCTCAAAGGCCACAAGTTATTTTCAGCCAGAAGTTTACAGTTCCCACCAGTTTCAATGAAAAAAATACAAAAAGTCAGTGAAGGTTCTTTCACATGTGCTCCCCGTTATTTTGGGTATGTTGTTCATGTTCTCCTTTGTGATGGCTGGATGGGGATATGAATAGGAGCGATTAAGACAGAAATAAGCTAAATGGGACTGGATTAATTTAGGATATTCGGTCGGCATCGATACGTTGGAACGAGTTGTTTCTGTGCTGTGAATGTCGATGATTCCATGACTCAAAGTCTGAATTTAACTTCTCAGTGATTTCTTTTCTCCAATTTTACATTTACCCATTTCTGACAGTAAAGGAATCATTTTCGTATTCACCAATTTTGTTTTCTTTGAATACTGATAGAACTTTATCCAGAAATGTTTACTTTGATATGACCTCTGCCAGCTTACTCTCATACTCCATTCTACCCCATCATAATCAAACCCTTAGTGCTTCCTTTGCTGACTTCTAAAGTGTTCCCACTTGTCAGAGCTATGTTTGCTTCCTGCACTTTTTTGCAGCCATTACTTCCTGTAACTTCCCTCGTAATCCAGCTTTTGACCACTGTTCTGTTTGCACTATGGTGCCAATCGGGAATAGACAATTGCTGCAGTTCAACATTACCTGTCGTTCATGATAGAGGCACTGGGTTTGAAATTGGAAACGGGGAGATAGGGAAGAATTCACACGAGAAGGCCAAACAGAGTCAGATTGGCATCATCAAAATGAAATCATGTTTGACTAATTTATTAGGGTTTTCTGAAGAAATCTCAACTAGAGTGGATGGGGGGAGCCAACACATGTGTTGTATTTGGACTTCCAGAGCATATTGTACAAGGTATCTCACAAAAGGTTAAATCATAGGATAAAGTCCCACGATGTTAGAGGTAGTACATCAGTATAGATACGGATATGGATAATGAACAGGAAACAGTTAGGGGGATAAATGGTTCTGTTTCAGGATGGCAACTCATGATCAGTGGGGCTTCACAGAGATAAGTGCTGGGCAAACAGCTGTTCACAAGCTATTTATGACTTGGAGGAAGAAAATGTATCTATTGTAGGCAAGTTTGCAGGCGACAGAAAGTAAGTAGAATTGCAGGTTGCAAGAGGATTACAAACAGTTTACAGAGAGATAGTGGCAGGTTAAGCAAATGGGTACAAAGATGGCAAATGATGTATAATGTGGGAAAATACAAATAAGATTCCTTTTAAATGCATCAATTCTCACCTTAAACCGCTACCCTTCTATTTTTGGTCTCCCTTACCCTCGTGGAAGATTCTTGGCTATTTACCGTATCCATCCCACTGATAATTTTGTAAACTTGTATGAGGTCACCGCTCAGCCTTTGAGCTTCCAGTGAAAATACCGAAGCCTATTCATCCTCTCCCTATAGTTCAAGCAGAAACCTTGACCTGAACAGATGGATTAATGAAGGACGAGGAAATGAACGAGGCAAGAGGGTGGCGAGGGGGGGGTGGGGGGGGGGAGGGGTAGTGAATACAGCTGAGAAACTGAAAAAGGGAATCTCATTGGTTGCCACCACCACACCCTGTTCCACAGTAAAACAAACAGAGGCAGCTCTACGATGGACATACCAGCTGCTCCTCAGAAGCTGAAAATGTGTGGAGGGCTGGCTACCAACAGATAAAGAGGCACCTCACCGTGAGAGAAGGAGAGGATTACACTCCAAATCCAGAAGCAACAGTTGTCCAGAATGGCCCAGTGAAGCCCAACCAGCAGCAACGGTATGCAATAAGTTCCCACTGCACCACAGATCTGGGAAACTTGGAGCTAGGATGTTCCATATCCGGAGGAGAGCAAGACCGTCACTCTGTCTGACTCAGAGTCGGAACTTACCCAGCTTCATTCTTGTCCAGGTGACACTGGCACAGAGCATCCGCCCCAGGAGGCAGCTATCTCAGTGCAGAGAGTTTTGCAACGTTCACCCCCACACCATGGGGATACAGAGAGTCCTCCAGGGACCAGAGCCTCACCTGGGAGGCAGCTATATCAGTATGGAGAGTGTAGGAACTTTCACCCCCACGTCACGGGAACACAAGGAGTCCCCCGATGACCAGAGCACGCCACCCACCGGGAGACAGCTACCTCAGTGTGGAGAGCTTCGTAACGTTCACCCCCACACCACGGGAGTATAGGAGTCCCCTCGTGACCATAGCACCAACCGAGAGACAGCTACCTCAGTGAAGACAGGCTCCACACACCAAAGGAATACAGGGAGCTCCCCGGTGACCAGATGACCATCCCGGGAGACAGCTGACTCAGTGCAGAGTGTCTGAACTTTCTCCCACACATCACTGGGATGCAGTGAGTCCCTGGTGACCAGACCGCGGGTGAACAGAGTTTGGTTATCTTGGTAATTCTAAATGGGGTTTACAATTGCTGGTATGACATGGCCAACTTGAAGGCAAACCTCCACTTTCTGCAGGACTGTAGGATTCGCCACCCCACCAGCTCCAGGAAAGGGTCAAAAGTCCTTCAGTCTGGTCGGGGATATACAATACTGTTCCTTTGGCCCGTGTATTCAGCTGTGAGGAGGCAACTTCACCATCTCCAAAGATTATGGAGGTGGTGGTAATGGGGCTCCTCCTTGTTGCAGAAGCTACATACAGGAACGCTCCCCTGAGACTAATTAATGTGTATGCCCCGATAGTAAAGAGGGAGCAGCCGGAGGTTCTGCAGCAGCTCCCACTGCTGCCGGCGATGCTCAGGCCTGTCATTCTGGGCAGAGATTTCAACTGCATCATTGATGCAGATGGGCGATGCTGACAACAAACCAGACAATACGTCCTGATTCCTGATGCAAAAGGTTAAAGCTGTATGGTATCTTCCGCCGCCTGCTGCCAATGGAGCACAGCCTTGATACAGATGGTCTTGGTCAGCCAAATTTTAACTGCTCAAGGATAGATGTCCTGTTTTTATCCGGTCAAGATTAGAGTGGTGCTTAAAAATAAAGCAGGTCAGGCAGGAGCAGGAAAATCAACGTTTCGGACAGGTGCCCTTCATCAGGTTTTCTGACCTGCTGTGCTTTCCCAGCACCACTCTAATCTAGACTCTGGTCTACAGCATCTGCAGTCTTCACTTTCGCCGAGTTGATTTTCACAGCACTGCAAATCCTCTTGCAAGGATGCCTGACTTGAACAAGTCCTCCTCCTCTCTCTACAAAGATCTCAGTGAGTGTCTCTCTCACTGCAAACCCCACGTGTTCTCTTCTGCCCTGAACGATTTCCTGATGAAGGGCTGTTGCCGAATCGTCGATTTTCCTGTTCTTCGAATGCTGCCTGACCTGCTGTGCTTTTCCTGCATCTGCAGTCCTCACTTTCGCCTATGTTCTCGTTCAGATTCACCCACTTCAAACTGACGTTTTTCTCTGACCACTGCCATTACATGCCAGGAAGGGAATGTGGAATCTGAATGAAAAACAGCTAAACCCACAAAACGTTGCGAAAAATGAATTTCATAGGTTGGAGACCTGTGAACCCTGTCTTTGTGGTTATATTAGACGTGTGGGAAACGGTCAAGGGGAACAGTAAGAGGTTCTTTATCCACAAAGATTTTGAAAGTTTGGGACAGCCGGGGGAAATTGTGCAAACTCCAGAAAAGTGTGCAGAGGGTGCTCCTGTTCCAGACGATGGGGATCGATGTCACAGACGATCTCCAGAAGGTGAAGAGACTGTCAGCCTTACTCTTGCCTGAAAAGTAACCAAGATAATCACCCAGTGCGGAACAGGTTGAGACGTGCTCAGGTTTCTTCATCCAGAAGATACACAGGGAGAGCTCCGTGCTCCGTAGCCTGAAAGAAGCTGGTTTAGTAACCACTGAAGATCACCGAACGCTTTTCTGCAAACTGCATGGCATGCAGCCCACAGACCGCACAGCCTCCAAGTCATTCATGTACTCTATCATGGAGTTCTTAGCCGGCAGCCCACAGGAGATGCTTCACCAGCTGACGACGGGCCTTGAGTCCTTAGAAATGAGTAAAGTTCCCGGATGTGATGGCTATCGGTCGAGTTGTATTCCCCTCTGTGGGATTTGATTGACGAGGACCATCTGAGAATGTACAACAGTCTGCTTCGAACAGGTAGCCTGTGTGATTTCATGAGTAAATGTAACATCCACTTAATCTACAATCAGCACGGGGAGGGGGACGACTGATGAACACAGATTCCAGAATCCTGTCAAAGGTCATCTGTAGCGAGCAAGATGACCTGAGAGACCCTATTGCCCCTCAGGGAAACGATTCTCCGTGTGCAGAATGGGGAGGTGTACGCCTGCCTCATCAGCCTGGACGAAGAGAAGGCTTTTTTACTGGATATTGCACACCTCCATGTGGGACGTGCTCTCCGAACTGGATTTTGGCTAGGGAACCTGCGAATGAATCTGACTGCTCTACACCAACATCGGTAGCACAGTCTCAATACATGGATGGGAATCACAAAGATTCCTGACAAGATTTAGAGTCAGGCAGGGCTGCTCACTCTCTCCTTTCCTATTTTATTGTTGCACGAGAGGGCAATGAATAATGGTTGTCCTTTTCTTATTGTTTACCTAATGCCTACGCACTGAATACATTTTTAGTGAGATTGCTCAATCCATCGTTGCCCATTTATGCATCAATTCCGTGTTGTTCTCTTTATTTAGAATCAGGACCTGGATTTCAGAATCAATTTCTTCATGCTCCGTCTTAAAAATAACGAGGAGTCTGAGATCACTGTTCCCAAGTCAATAATACTTTTAACTAATGCAATCTCATGGTGTTCACAATTTTTAAAGAAGGAATGAGAAAATGTCTCCCTGTTTGGATCTGTCCTCTTGTATTGACTCAGGGCTGCAAGATGTGACAAATTGGAATCCCTACAATGACAAAGCAGGCCCTTCGGCAAAACAAGTCCATAACAACACTCCAGAAAGCATCACACCCAAATGCATTACATGAGCCAATTGAAACAACCTCGTGCCATGAACACATTGGGCAACTTAGCATGGCCAATTCAACTGACCTGCACACCTTTGGATTGTGGAAAGAAACCTGAGGCAACCCGCAGAGACATAGGGAGAACGTGAAAGCACCTCACAGACAGTTACCTGAGGCTGGAATCGCAACCTCGGTCCCGGGTGCTGTGAGGCAGCAGAGCAAACCACGGAACTACCAGGCCACCCTGGAATTAGTCATTTCAATGTGCCATGTGGCTTTAAGGTCTTGACTGATTAACTAGTTCAAGATTTTGACATGTTCTTCCAATCTGTTTCTGATCAAATGCCTCGCGCATCATCACAAATAATAAATAATACTAGTGAGCTGTCAACAGTATCTGCATCACTTAATGCTTACGTTATTGAGGATTCCCCGAAAATTAACATAAAACGCTCCAGAAAGAACCCTGTTCCCAAATCTGTGAGGCATGTGAGGGAATTGTTTGATGTGGAAGGCCAGGTTTCTGAAGCAGAAAATCTTTCCAGATCCAGAACGTGTTTCTGCTGCTTTCCCCTTTCACACACAGATTGTTTAATTCCCATGCCCAGCTTCCATTCCCTGTTAACTCAGCTGAATCTCAGTTTCCCAACCATCTGACTGATCTGATCTAATATTCCATAACAGCGGTGGCATAGCTCCCCAGAAGAGCAGCAATGCTCATCCAGTTATACAGGAACCCACGATTCCGAGGCATTCAGATTGCGCCAGGCCTAAAACTTCACCAATAATCGAGATCGCCACAAACCTTCCTCCTTGAATCAATGTTGCTCGCCATACGTTCATATGCCCTAATGTGCACACGAAGTAACAGGAGATCAGCTTTTCATTCTCTTCCCTGATTTGCAGAATTTTACTTACAGGAATTCATTGCTGTTTCCACATGTCATTGTCAGGAGGTCAGCCATCTGGACCCCATAGGATATGAGTTCCTTGACTAGGCCTGTTACTTGAGTCCACTCAGGGAGTCCGAGCTGATGGCAAAGGGTGAATGGCAGGGATATTGAGATGCTGATCCCTGAATCAGCTATTGTTAAAGGTGATGCATTTCGAAATAAATAAAGGTTGATTTATGATAGGATACTGGACTTTGAAGGGTTATTACGCTTCCAAACATTGCTGGTGTCAATGTGGACCGGGATGTCTGGGACTTTACTTTGCACACTATCTAGCTCCAGTCCCTGTCCCACCCCAATCCCACTCCACACGCAAGATGTGCTGAAGTTGTTCTGTGATGTCCTTGACCCTGCGCACTGTTGAGGCAATATACCATCCTGGACTCTGTCAAATCAGAACTGAGGATTCTGAGTCAGACAACTATTTTGAGATTGTCCACTGTTGTCATTTGATGTTAACACAGCACCGACCCTGATTTTATGAACAGGGGAAAAAAAACCTGGGGAATTGACAGTTCATGTCTATTTGAGTACAGCATTGATTGACCAGAATGATTTCTGTATAGCAAGGTGAGAAATGGTTCAAACCCAGTGTTGTGTTCCTCAAATTTACAAAGATCTGAGAGGAATAAATATTTCAATAGAATATTGGAATTCACTCGCCCCGAATGGACAGAGAGGCTTCTTGTTGGCTCTTGATTTACGACTAACTTACGAATCTATACATTTATCGTTGGCCTCAAATCTTTCCAAGACTGACATGAAGGAACAATGCTTCATATTTCTCCACATGACATTGCACAGACTATTTTGTGCTCTTTCATTCACTGAACCTTTCCTTCCCCTTCTCAGTGATCTTATGTCCTTTTTGTATTATTATACTGTCCCACCCAACATTATGTTAGCCAATGTAACACATGATCGCATCACCTCAGTCATTGATAGAGAATTTCAATGACTGTGTCTCAAGTAGCAGTCCCTGTACGACTCACTAATACCTACCTGACTACCTTATAATGGTATATTTATTCATGCTCTCTATTTTCTGCCCGTTATCAGTCTTCACATCAAGTCCCATTTAGCCACCATTACAGGCTCTGCAGTGATCTGTAGGAGGATCTGTATTCATTTGAGCTTAAGTAACCTTTGAGGGCAATTTTCAGTGAGTATTTAACTTGTTTCAAGTTTTGCCTTCACTGAAGAACTTATGTTCGATTTAGAAGCTGTATCCGTGCAAGGTGAGGAAATCTATTGCGATACTGGATTTGTTAAAACATGCAATGTGTCATCTCCATTACCAACTGACATCCGTTTACAGAACAGCCATTGATAACCACGGAAGCCACATCCCAGTGTTGATGAGAAAGTTCTCAGAGTTGGAATTTAATTTCCAAATCGTCAAAGCCAAGTGGAGGACGAACAGAATTAAAAGGCGATTTCAAAGTGGGCTGTATTGTGTTGATTTGTCAATGCTGGTATATAGGGTGGCACTCTGCTATCTCACAGTGTCAGGGACTGGGTCTGAGTTGGATCCCTTTGTCGGGTCAGGGTAGCTTCGATCGGCCAATTGGCCAACTTGCACGGTGTAGTGATGTTTTGAATTTTCCAAAGACGCATTTTGCAAAGTTTGCTTTTGACCGATTGAGATTTGAACCAATAAACCTCACTACTAAAAATACTCTGTCACAACTGGAAGTTAACTCGCCGTCGTCACCTGTTTGCACAATTATTTTAAAAATGGATTGAACCACGTTGTAATGTAACAGACACCCAGGCGATGTCAGTAAGTATCAATGAAAGGCTTTAAGATTGTATCACCTCAGCACTGAGAACAGAGGGATTGCCTGCGCAAAGAGATTCAGGCAGAAAATGATGTTTTATATTAATCATGTGCGGAAAATGTTTTACACGACTGTTCCGATTGTAGCAATTCCTTGCAAGTGGCTTTCATGATTGAATTGATGTGAATCCGTCTGAGGATTCGCTGCAGTTTCATGCTGCCATTGACAGTGATGCATGGGCCTGTTGAGGCCACCTTCACACAAGGGAGATTGACTGGTGAGGACAGAGTTGCACCGAGTAGAGGACTGAAGAGTTTTACAAGACTGTTCCGACGATATAGAAATTACCACAGCGCTGAGGAAGGATGGATAGCTTAGTTTCATTTTCCCAGAACAGAGGAAAAAGAGAGGTGATTTGATTGAGGTATTCAAATAGTTAGCGTCTTGAATGGAGACCTGTTACCAAACGGATGATCATTCCTCAGGGTCCAAGAGGGATACTGTTTGATGGAAGGGTTACAGGGGACATGAGAACTAACACTTTCATGCAGACGGTGATCGTGTGTCTGGAATTCACTTCCCAGTATCATGCGGAGGGGATGCGTCAGCTGGAAAAGTTCAATTGGTTTAAAGAAAACCTGGATCTGCACCTGAAGTGAAGTTATCTTCAAGGGTCAATCTGGTGGAAAGTGGGATGAGAACAATTAGATGGTTTATTCAGTCGTTCCAGACATGAATGAACTCTTTCAATGGCATAACTAACCTGCGGTTGTTTGGGATTGTAGAAATGCTGAGGAACATTAGAGCGAATTCATTTACTGGGTTGAATGGCCTGCTTCTCTGCTGTACATTTCCGGCAGTTCTAAAGAATGGCTGGAACACTGTGGATTGTTAATGTGAATTCCAGAGACTGTGGTTACCTTCCAGTTGCATCTTGAAGAAATGACTGTAGCTTTGCAATTTTTACAATCCATGAAGTTATTCTTCATGAGGAGGAACAATTTTAACTGAGCTTAGAACACAAGAATTCATCAATTTGATCATTAGGTTAACAATGCTTGCCTTGTTCAGTTTTTCACATGAAAGTGGAAGTCTTTTTTCAAGAAATATTGTGAAATCACGTTCTCTCCATGAACTGCTGGGTATTCGGATTTATCAGTTTAAATTATATTTACGATTGACATGATCAGAACACAATTGGGAGTCAGAGAGTTTGGACGAATACCATATTATTTTTCTTTATACACGGATGGGAACAGTCACATTCAGTAATTGCAGGAGTGAACTGTCTGTTTGTTTTGCATAATGTACTTTATCCAAGAAACGTCAACAATCCAATTTCAACATTTTAAGTAATACAATGCAGAAAAATGCAATAGAAAGGTTATATTTCCCTTTTTGAAAGTTGTGTTCTTTGCTGACTCAAACTCTAAGCATAATTAGAATATTTGCGAAACGTTGTAAGGAATTGTTAACTTACCAAAACATGCCATGTTTGTTAGTAAGTTAGCAGATCCTCACTTTATCATCACAGAGGGGCTTAGATGATTTTTGGTGCCTTGAATGATGAAACAAAACTTTGCTAGGTCTGTTCACATTTTCCATTGAATAACTGCATTTTCTCACATGCAACAACTTATATAGCACCGAGAGTAACTTCAAGTATGGGAAGAGCAGTCGAACAAATGTTCCATAGTAGATGAATATCAAAACTTTTAACCTTAATTCCCTCTTTGAAGTGAACAGCTCTCCTTTGTTTACAAGGATAGGGTCTTGTGGGGGGAGAAAGCTGTGATGATGATTTGATTCTAGTTACCCATGTTCAGATGAAGATGTTCTGATTAAGAGTCATTCTGGTAACAACTGTTTCTCTTTCCATAGATGCTGCCATACCTGCTGAGTTTCAACAGTTTCGTTTGTTTCTGTTTTATGCATTGATCAACTTCAGGTTCTTTGATTGATTTAATTACAATGTTTCAGTTCCCAACCTGCCTTCCAGCAGTAATTCTTATAATCATGGAACCTAACAAAGAGGTCATTCGGTCCATCAAGTTTTTGTTTTCGAAGGTGCTCAACACGTGCTCCAGATTTCAGCATTATACTTATCATCTTGAATGTTATGACACTTCAAGAGTTCATCCAGGTAATATCTGAAGCACTGAATTACGAGATCCCCCTCACTCTCAGATTGAAAGTCTGTTCCTCCAAACCGCTCAAAACCGCTTACCTTTCACCTTTAATATTATGCCCCATCTCCTCTGTCAATTGTCTCATCCCAATTAATTAAAGTCAGGAGTGAGCAGATTTGAAACGAGTCAGGCTTCGAGCTGTCACGTTTAAACGTGGCATCTGATCTCTCCCTCCTGACCCAGTTAGGTGTTAACATTTTCCATTGCTCTCTGGGAAGAGCAGAGATTGTTTGATCAGTAATTTACAATTTCCATTTTACCTTCTGTCTTATCTAGTTAATTTCCTGGTGGTTTTGTTTCTTTCAGGGGGAAATTACAGCCTCTCTAACTGCACAACGTGCTGCCTTTTGGCTGTGGCAACGTCGGATCTACTGTTCATTGTCACGAACATCATACTGTGGCCACTCAGACACTTTTACTTGTCAAGATGTTTCCTGGACATCACCCCCGTGTACAGTGCTATCTTTGTTCTGGCCAGTGCAGCCACAGACTGTTCCGTCTGGCTCGCCTTTTCTCCTATGATCGTTCTGTGGGCATTTATAGCCTGAAACTGAAGAAAAATGTTTTGACAGAGAAAGCCTTGGCTGTGTTTCTAGCTATAACTGGCATGGTGTTCTGTTCAGAAAATATTCTCTTCTATTTTCGGTTTCACGCAAGGAGGACAGTTGACAAAATTCCATGGTACTGCTATATAAACTCATTTTATTTCACTGATACAGGGTAGTTGGTGTTTAAGTGGTTTGATATCATTTTAATCTCTTTCATCCCATTCCTGTTAATTCTTTTGATGAACACTCTGACAGTCAGGCACATTTTAGTGGCCAGTCAAGTCCGAAAGACAGAGGAAGGGAGAGAGTCACAAAGATGCAGAGACGAAGGCAGTCGGTGATATCCCTCTTCACCATAACCATCAGCTTCATACATGTGGTTCGTGGACGATGCGAACATTTTATATTTTAACATTAAAGGAACAACTGGTGGTCAGTATAGATATGTGCCCCCTTCTGCAGTCTGATTGTATTCCTGTGCGTTTTGTGAGCGTGTGGGAATGTTTCTGTAATCTTTGTGTTGATGTGTTCCCACATTTCAGTTTGACTGTGTTATTGTGCATGCGTGCATGTGTGTGAGTTGCATGTGTATGCATGTATGTATGTTTTTGTTTGTCAGCATGTTCCTATATCTCAAGTTGACTGCATTTCTGTGTGTGGGTGTGTTTCTGCATGCATGTGCATCTGTGCGTGTTGGTATATTTATGTGTCCCTCTGGGTGTGGTTCAGTCGCTGTATAAACATGAGACTCCCTCTCCTGAATAAAGTGCAAGTGAAAACTTCAGCAGGTCACGGTGCACACATTGCTGTCAATTGCATATTTCTGGCAATCTGGAAAATATCTAAATATAAGTATCTATACCTCCTCCACTCTGAGGGCAGAACTGTTCCTTCAATTTTATTGTTCTGCCGTCTCCCCATAAATGTTGAATCCCTGACAAATCAGGATCCCATACATCTCTAGTTGTAATGCATTTGTTATGGACCAGGCCAGACCCTCTCAAAACATTTCAAAATAGTATTCCAGACACTAACATTTTGACTTGTTTTGAGCAGGTTTCAATGGATATTCCGGGAGTGATGGAGCTGGTCAACATTCCTCAATTTTATAGAAAACAACATTTATTCAAAGATTACCAAATAAAACACAAACAAAAGAGAATAGAATAAAGAATAAATAACCTATCGGAAATCTCAAAAGACTGTACCAACTTAATGATTTCTCTAAATTCCTGCAACAATCCTCATAAACACCGCTTGCCACCAAAGGTAAAATCAAATTCAGGGTCTTACAGGAGAGATGTCAGAGAAAGATTCAGCATGGATAAACTTCATCCATGCAACTGTTACTATGAACAACAGTCTAAAAAAAGAACCTCACAACTTGCTGATATCAAACGAATCTAAATCTGACTGAGCTGGGAGAATTGCCCACTCTCTCCTGTCATTGGAAACATTGTTTTCACACTTGAAATCCCTTTGCCTGCGGCAGTATCTGTTAGCTAACATGACATTGGCACTCCAACCCATCCAAGCTGGACATCCTGGAAGCATTGCATTTACAAACATTCTAAGAAAAAAAATCCAAGGGCATCAAAACCTGAGTAAAGGAACAGCAGCATCACACACTCAATGTCCTGGCCTCAACAGCCGTCTACGGCAATGATGACCTTAGATTAGCCATCCTTTGATTGAAGAAATTTATCCTCATCTCAATTCCAAAGCTGGTCCCTTCGCTCTGAGGCTGTGCCCTCAGGTTGTAGTCTCTCTGACATGTGGAAAAGTTGCAAGCAGAAGCTGAAATGGGAGGATGCTTCACAAAAGGAAGTACAATGCCGATCTGGGGCTGTGAATGACAGTATCCAGGACTGATTGGAATTGCTGGACTGGACCATGTTCAAGTATTAAGAATAAAACCTGGATGTCTAACCAGCGTCACGGCCATTATTTGCAAATGCGTGAAAGACTGCATTTTGAATAAGTCGATCTCAGTGTTCCCCAAGTCTGACCTTGTATGAACCAGGAAATCCACTCCCGACTGAAGACCAGACAGGCTAGATTCAAGTGGGAAGAGCCAGACTTAAATAGGGAATCCGAATCTGATCTTCACAGGGCCATCAGGGATGCTAAGAGGGAGTACCAGACGTGAGAAGCCTATACATACTAAACAGATCCTGCCCACATTACTGGATGCAAAATACAACAGAGAAAGATAGCAAACAAAGACACATCCCACCCTAAGGCTCTCAATCCTTTCTCTGCTCTGTTTGAGCAGAATGCCAGTGGCGCTGTCACGCCTGCCCCAAAAGCACCAGGCACACCTGTTCCTTCGGTTACCGCTGCACATATCAAAACAGTTTGACTGAGAGGCAGCACAAGGAAAGCGACGGGCCAGGATGGAGTCCTGGCCATGTGCCTAGATGGTGGAGGAATTCACTGCCATCTTCTAACTCTCCCTCTAACAAGCTGAAGACCGCATCTCCTTCATGAAGGCTACCACCGTCCCTGTACCCTAGAAAGCACATATAATGTCACAACTTGCCGTCCCACCTATTTTTTGTGTCATCTGCAAATTTAGCAATAGGGCATCCACGTACTTCATGCACGTCATTCATATACACATTATTTCATGTGATATGTTGAAGCGTTTTGTGTCTGGATGAATATTGTTGTGTACTGGAGCTGATTGTGTTTACATAGAATATTATTGTGCATTGCATCTCAAGTTTGTTTGTATTGAAGAATTTTGAGTTTATATCGAAATACTGTTGCACATTACAACTGTTCCTGTTTTTTTATGCAAATCCTGTTGTGTGTTGTAGCTGTTCCTATTTATACATCATAACTGTATTAGTTCATGTTAAAGTTGTGCCTTTCTACTTCCCATCAGTTATACTGTATCTGATGGTTTGCGGCTGTTGCTGAGCTCCTCCATCACTTTGGGATGGATCTGCAGTCCCAGCATTGGGCAGAGGGGCGGCAACACAGAGCAGTGACGGTCGCATTTTCGCGGATGTGCGAAATGATCATGTCGGGAAAACCGTCTCTGGTAATCGTAGAGATTAAACACACATTCTGGAACGGAAATGTGGTTGGAGAGCAATAATTAAAGAGCAACTGGAAAAGAGGGATGGATAAATACACAGAGAGAGATGGTTAAAAATTGCAGTAGGGAGAGAATAATAGGGGGAGACTACGGAAGGGGGTGAGGTGGAGAATAATATGGAGAGAGTTAAATGCAGGAAAAAGGGGAGGGTTAAAGACAGAAAAGGGAGAGCATTTAAAATAAATTAATAGGGGTAGAAGTATACATGGAATGAGCGGAAGATTCCAGATCACAGGGACACAGGGAGAGGGTTAATTCAGGGCACTGCAGGGATTGTACTGAAGTCAGCCAGATGGATCTCATTGAATATGAGTCCCCTGTTTGGGGCTATTACCCTGTTAACATCAGGGAGTCCTGGCTGACTGACGTAAACAGGACTGTCAGGGGTTATGCTCAATCAATGAGCCAGCTTTGAATTGGTTGGGTCAGCCCCATGTACTATGCAAGTATGAATGCAGAGTGACTTGATGATACATTACCACCTTTGCGGAACTTGAGAGGATATAATAAAGAATAGGAGGGAGGGAGTTGAACAGGGGACTTACGGAAGGAGAAAAGGAAGGGGCGTTAACACTGAGTGACAGAAAAAGAAATAAATAAACACTATTCAGGACAGTGTTGCATACAGCATAGCAGGGACAGGGTTAAATGCAGATAAACAGAAATGGCTAAGTCCAGAGTGGGGAGGATTAAACAAAGAACAATAGTGAGAGGGCGAATTAGAGAGTAATAGGGAGAAAGTTGAATACGGAGTAAAGATTAATGGTTAGCATGTGTGCAGTTTAAATGGACCGGGTACGATAGAGAGGAAGTTAGGAATGATCAGCCATGATTACATTGAATGGCGGTGCAGGCTCGAAGGGCTGAATGGCCTACTCCTGCACCTATTGTCTATTGCCTATTGTCTAAGTGTGAGAATATAAAATTCGCAACAGCATTAAAAACACATTAACAGGGAGAGGGTTGAATACAAAGAAATGGAGTCGTTTAACTACAAGGAAATGGAGAAGATCAAACACAGATAACAATTGGGTTGAGTAAAGAATAATAGTGGAGGCTAAATTAAGACTGAAAGGGAGAGGAGTAATTACAAGGGACTGAAGAGTGGGATGGAACACAGATAAAGACTTAAATACAGAGAGAGAGAAGGGAAAGACATGGTTATCGGGAGAGAATTAAACAGTGGGGAAGCGAGTGAATTACATACAGGGTTCTAGAGATAATTAAATAATGGGAAATAGAAAAAAACAATTATGAAAGGGTTATAAAGAGTAATAAGGTTTAGAGGGAGAGGAATTTGTTAAGTGGGTACAAGAATTTTTTCGGATTCAGTATGTGCATGTCCCGACGAGAGAAAGTACAAAACTTGACCTACTTTGGAAAATAAGGGAGGGCACGTCACTGAGGAGGAGCACTTTGGCGCCAGCGAGGATAAGTGTATTAATTTTAAGTACTGAGACCGCTCTAAAAGTTGTAGTTCTAAATTGGATGAAGGCTAATTTTTTTGCTATTAGGCAAGAACTTTAAAAAGCTGTTTCGGGGTAGATATTTGGCGGTGAAGGGAAGCATGGAAAATGGGAAGCCTTCAGAAATGAGATAGCGAGATTTCAGAGAAAGCATATTCCTGTTAGGGTGAAAGTAAAGGCTGGTAGGTGTCGGGAATGCTGGATGATTAAAGAAACTGAGGGTTTGGTTAAGAAGAAGAAGGAAGCATATGCCATGTATAGACAAGATAGATCGAATGAATCCTTAGAAGAGTGTAAAGGAATTAGGAGTATATTTGAGATGGAAATCAGGAGAGCAAAAAGGGGACATGAAATAGCTTTGGCAAATAGAATTAAGGCGAAACCAAAGGTCTTTTACAAATACATTAAGGACAAAAGAATTACTAGGGAGAGAATAAGGCCCCTCAAAGACGAGTCTTTGTGTGGAGCTGCAGGAAATAGGGGAGAAACTAAACGAGTATTTTGCAACAGTGTTCACTGTGAAAAAGGACATGGAACATCTCGAATCTAGGGAAATAGGTGGCGACACCTTGAAAATGTCGCCATTATTTGTGGAGGAAGTACTGGATGTCTTGAAATAAATAAAAGTGGATAAATCCTTAGGACTTGAAACGGTGTACACTAGACCTCTGTGAAAAGCTGGGGAAGTGATTGCTAATCCCCTTGCTGAGAAATCTGTGTCATCGATGTGCTGGAACACTGGAAGTTGGCTGACGTGGTGCCACTGTTTCACAAGAGTGGTAAGGGCAAGGCAGTGTACTATAGAACAGTGAGCCTGACGTCGATGCTTGGCAAATTGTTGAAGGGAATTCTGAGGGACAGGATGTACATGTATTTGGAAAAAGATAAAAAACAAGGACTGCAGAAACTGCAAACCAGAGTCTCGATTAGAGTAATGCTGGAAAAGTACAGTAGGTCGGGAAGCATCCGAGGAGCAGGAAAATCGACGTTTCGGGCAAAAACCCATCATTGGGAATAGAGGCAGAGTGCCGGCCGTGTGAAGAGATAAATGAGAGGGGGTGGGGGTGGGGAGAATTTAGTAGTGAGTACAATAGGTGAATGGAAGTAGGGATGGAGGTGATAGGCCAGAGAGGAGGGGGAGTGGATAGGTGGAAAGGCAGATAGACAGGTAGGACAGGTCATGGGAAAGGTGCTGAGCTGGCAGGTTGGAGATGGGTGAGCTGGGGGAAGGGGAAATGAAGAAACTGATGTCAAACTTCCAGCTCAGCACTGTCCCGATGAACAGTCCTACCTGCTTAGCTTCTTTTCCACCTATCCACTCCACCCTCCTCTATGACCTATCATCTCCATCCCAACCCACATCCACCCATTGTACTCTTTGCTAGCTTCCCTACCCTCTTCTCTGACTTATCACGGCCGTCCCCACCCCCATTCACCTATTATACTCTATGCGACTTTCCCCATCCCCACACCTCTCTCATTTATCTCTCCACTCTGCAGGCACCCTGCCTCTATTGCCCGAAACGTCGATTATCCTGCTCCTCGGATGCCGCCTGAACTTATGAGCTTTTCCAGCACCAAACTAATCTAGATCCATGTATTTGGAAAGGTAAGGACTGATTAGTAATTGTCGTCAGGTCTTTGTGTGTAAAATCATGCCTCGCCGACTTGATTGTGTTTTTGAAGAAGTAAAACGGAGGATTCATGAGGGCAGAATACTGGACATGTTGTATATGGACTTCAGTAAGGCATCCGACAAGGTACCCCATGGGAAACCGCTTCGATAAGTTAGATCTCATGGAAGACAGGCTAAGATAGCCATTTCGATTAAGAACTGGCTCAAAGGTAGAAGACGGAGGGTGATGTTGAAGGGTTCATTTTCAGACTAGGGGCCTGTGACCAGTGGACTGCAACAAGGATTGGTGTTGGGTCAACTCCTTTTCGTCATTTATATAAATGATTTTGATTTGGGCAGAAGAGGTATCGTTAATAAGTTTACAGATGACACCAAAAGTGGAGATGTGGTGGACAGCGAAGAGGGTCACGTTAGAATACAACGGGATCATGATCAGACTCGCCAATGGGCTGAGAAGTGGAGGATGGTGTTTAATTTAGATAAATACGAGGTGCTGCATTTTGGGAAATCTTAGCTGACTTATGCAATTAATTGTAAGGTCCTAAGGAGTGTTGCAGAACAAAGAGAACTTGAAGTGCAGGTTCATAACTCCTTGAAAGTGGAGTCACAGGTGGAAAAGATAATGAAGAAGGCTATTAGTATGCATGCTTTATTGGTCACATTATTGAGTACATGATTTGGGAGGTCATGTTGCGGCCGTAAAGGACATTTTTTCGGCCACTTTTAGAGTATTGCATGAATTTCTGGTCTCCTTCCCATCAGAAGGATGTTGCAAAACTTGGAAGGGTTCAGAAAATATTTACAAGAATATTGTCAGGACTGGATGATTTGAGCTATAGGGAAATGTTGAATGGCTAGGGCTGTTTTCCTTGGAGTCCAAGGAGTAGCCTTATCGAGGTTTACAAAATCATGAGGGGCGTGGATAGGATAAAAAGACAACGTCGCTTCCCTGGGCTGGGCTGGGGGAGGCCAAAACTAGAGGGAAAGTGTTTAGGGTGAGATGGGAAAGATATAAAAGAGACCAAAGGGGCAACCTTTTCACTCAGAATGTGGTATGTGTACAGAATGATGTGACAGAGGAAGTGGTGGAGGCTAATACAATTGCAACATTTTAAAGGCATCTGGATGGGTGTATGAATAGGTAGTGTTTGGAAGGAGATGGGCCGGATGCTAGCAGGTGGAACTGGATTCAGTTGGGATATCTGATCACTCCCTCATTCCCCATCCAATTGCCATTGCATCTAATATAACCCCCACTCCTCACACTTGCCCTTTCTCTCCTGCCTTCGTGTTTTTCATGTAGAGCAGTGTGAACTGATGTAATGTCCTTCTACTGGTTTTGTACTCACATGAGCTGGGACAAATGGCTTTCTGATGCACCGCTTTACTTTCGGACAATAAACTTAATTGCCTCCTCTCTTTACTCTGTATTTGAACGTTAAAAGGGGCGTTTTTATTCATTGATGGGATGAGGGAGTGACTGCCTTTTGCCAGCATTTATTGTCCATCCCTAATTACCTTTAGGGCAGTTAAGTTTCAACCACATTGTTGTCGGTATGGAGTCAGATGTCGTCCTGACAATGTAAGGTCAACAGTAGCCCTCTCTAAAGGCTACGACCGCAAATGAACCGATACTCAGCAGATTTGTGGTCATCCTTGCACTCTTTACTTCCAGACTTGTATTGAATTCAAATTCCCCAGAACATGACCTGGACGCCTTCATGAACGGTCCAGCGATGATTCCACAAGGCCATTGCCTCCTCCTGTTGCATGCCATCTTCCTGTGTGACACGCTGGAGAAGGGACTGAATGAAAAGCAGAAGAGCAGCTGATGCTGTAAATCAGAAACAAAAACAGAAAATGCTGGGAAAACTCAGCAAGTCTTCAGCAACCGTGTAGCGAAATCGCAGAGGAATGGCTGCCTGTTCCAGTGGAAATGGCAAAGAACGGTCTGAATGGCCTCGACCTATTCCAGTGTTGTTGGTTGTGCTATGCCGACAGCACACTCGTTCAATCATTGAAAATTAAACAATGCTTTGTCAATTGAATTAAAAAGAAAATCTGGAGTGAAATGTTCAAGTCTCTGGCTATCTGATCTCCTGTTGAACAGTATTTCAGAAATGGGCTGCTTGCAGTATTCTAAATATTGTAGCTATTCACTGTCATTTAGTGGGATATTTATGGGTGAATTTTATACTGTTAATCAGTAAAAGGGGCAGGGAAATGGCAGATAATTTAGGAAGTGAGAAAGCTTTAATCTGGTTGGTAAGGAGCGATAATATCAATAAAGTGGCCCTATTTTGGAGAGGACATATTAAGATCAAGAATTGGTGATGTACTTTTATTTTTGGGCAGTTGAGTAGGCTTGTAAAAAACCATACAAATTCCAGTTAGAATATAAAGGTCAGGGAAATGTTGCTAAATCTTTATAATTCACTGTTTCAGCCACAGTTGGGGGATGGAGACCTGATTTGAACTCTTGAAAGACGAATGGCTTTTGAAAGGTTAAAACTGAGCTCTGCCCACTTCTGAGCACTGCACTTTAGGAAGGATGTTGATGCCTTGGTAAGGCTCATGCAGGAGATTAATCGTCAGCGCAATATAACAACAGGCCATTCAGCCCCACGAGCCAGTTCCTGCAGTCAACGTCTGATCTGCAAGCTAACTTCATACACCTGTACTTGTGCCTTATCCCTTATTACCTACTTTTAACAAAAAAAAACTATATCAGATTTAAAATTAACAACTGATCCGGAATCCATGCCTTTTGTGCAAGAGATTTACAAACTCCATCAACTTTTCTGTGTGGGAGTGCTTCTGAACATCTCTCCTGATCGCACTGGTTCATATTCACAGACCCAGCCACTTAGTTTTAGAATCCACAAACAGTGGAAATAGTTGATCTTTGTCAACTCTGTCTCTTAGTCTCTGGAGAAATAGGGCCTAATTTGCACAGTACCGCCTCATAACTAAATCCATAAAGTCCACGTATCATTTTTGCAAATCTACACGGCACTCCCTCCAAGGCCAAAATATCCTTCCTGAAGTGAGGCGCCTGGCTCTGCTCACAGTACTTCAAGTGAGACCTAAAAAGGCTTTTCTGTAACTGCAGCAAGACGTTTGTGCCCTTATATGAGATGAGAGTTTCACTGTCAGCGCAGCATATAATGCCCACCCCAGAGGGCAGTTCAGATTCAACCATATTTTTACCAGTATGCAATCACATGCCATCATGACCAGGTAACGATTGTAGTAGCCCTCTCTAAAGGATGCAAATGAACTGACAATCAGCATTGGATTTGTCGTCATCCTTGCACTCTTTATTTCCAGGCTTGTATTGAATTCAAATTCCCCAGAACATTACCTGTACGCTTTCATGAACATGTCCAGTGATAATTCCACTCGGCCATTGCTTCCCCCTGCTGAATGACCTCTTTCTGTGTCACAGGCTGGAGAAGGGACAGAATAAAAACCAGCAGAATTGCAGATGTTGTAAATCAGAAACAAAACCAAAAATTGCTGGGAAAGCTCAGCAAGTCTGGTACCAACTGTGGAGAAAAATCACAGCTGAATGGCTTCCTGTACCTATGGGACAGGACAGAGAATGTGCCGAATGGCCTCCTACTATTCCAGTGCTGTTGCTTTTGTCTATGCTAACAGTACACTCATTCAATCATTGAAAAGTAAGCAATGGTTTGTCCATTGAATTAAATACAAGAGTTAAAGTGAAATTTTCAAGTTTCTGGCTACTTACTGTTTTTTGGTATTTTAAGTTACGCTGTTGAACAGTACTTTAAATAAGGATTGCTTGCATTTTTTTTTGAAATATTGCAGCTATTTCTATTCGTGGGATACTTATGGGTGCATGTTATACTGTTAACCAGTGAAAGGGACAAGCAAACGGCAGATCATGTCGGAAGTGAGAAAGCTTTGATCAGGTTGGTATGGAGTGATAATACAAATAAAGTGGCCCTATTCTGGTGAGGATATATTAATGCCAAGAATTAGAGATGTACTTTTATTTTTGGGAAGTGGGAAATTGGGGAGGCGTGTAAAAAGCCATACAAAGTCCAGTTAGAACACAAAGGTCAGGGAAATTTTGTGAAACCTTTATAATTCACTGTTCAGCCACTGTTGAGGGAAGGAGACCTGATTTGAACTATTAGAAAGAGAAACGCTTATAATGGGTTAAAATTGGTCTCTGCCCACTTCTGAGCACCACACTTTTGGAAGGATGTTAATGTCTTGGCAAGGGTCTGGCAGGAGATTCATCGTCATTCGGAGATAACAACAGGCCATTCAGCCCCACGTGCCTGTTCTGGCAATCAATGGCTGATCTGTAAGTTAACATCAACACCCGTACTTGTGCCTTAACTCTTAATATTACGCTTCACACAAAAAAACTAGATCAGATTTAAAATTAACAACTGATCCAGAGTCTAAGCTGTTTGTGCAAGAGAGTTACAAACTCCACCAGCTTTTCAGTCTTGGAGTGCTTCCCAACATCGCTCCTGATCGCACTGGCTCAAATTCACAGACTATGTCCCTTTGTTTGGGAAACCCCAAACAATTGAAATAGTTTATCTTTATCTACTCTGTCTCCTAGTTTCTGGAGAAACAAGGACTGATTTGTACGGTTCCACTTCATAACTAAATCCCTTAAGGCCACATATCACTCTTACAAATCTATGCTGTACTCCCTCCAAGGTCAATATACCCTTCTGAAGGTGTAGTGCCTGGCTCTTTCCGCTCACAGTATTTCAAGTGAGATTTAAAACAGGTTTTTTATAACTGCAGCAAAACGTCTGTGGCCTTATAGAGAATGAGAATTTTACCGTCAGAACAGCATTTCATGCCCATTCCAGAGGGCAGTTAAGAGTCAACCACATTGCTGGAGTCACATACAGCTCAGAACAGGTAAGGATGGCAGTTTACTTCCACAATGGACATTAGAGAAAATTTACTTGTTGATCTATCCAACTGGAAAATACTGAGGTAAAATAATTCATCAGCGTGTTGACCATTTCCCTGTAGACATTGACAATATCCCTTGTAAGCTTCATTTCCGAATGATCTGATCGACTTGTTTACTTATTGGGCCTCGTTTTACATTAATAGTGAAAAGTGGTTTATTATCTTTGAAATACAAGACAGATAAACATCCAACTTTACAAAACCAGTCTTTCCCTGGAATATCCCGAGTAACGTTCCAGTTCTGAAATGTCTATGCCAACACACTAGTTTAAAATCCTCGATTACATCTTGTCGAAAAGCAGATCGGGCTGTTCTTTCTCCTCCCAAGGTTCCTCCTTCTTTGTCCAGATATTCTCTGGAGTATGTGGGGGATCTCTCTGATGTGAGTGGCTTCTTTTAGCAATGATGTGGAGGTGCTGGTTTGGACTTGGGTGGACAAGGTCGGAAATCACACAACATCAGGTTATTGTACAATTTATGTGAAACCACATGATTTCGTGTTATTTCTGACCTTCTTTGAGTTAGTTATTCAGGTCATTTGCAAATGCATTTGCTTCGCAAAATTAGAATATAACAACGTAATTAGCATAATTTAAATTCAGTTTCTATTTCAGGAAGGATGTTACATAAGACAGTTTTTGGTATTTTAAGTTATCCTTTGTAATTGCCATCTCAAAAACAGTTCAACTGAAAATCAGTGGGCGGCACGGTGGCACAGTGGTTAGCACTGCTGCCTCGCAGCGCCAGAGACCCGCGTTCAATTCCCGCCTCAGGCGACTTACTGTGTGGAGTTTGTACGTTCTCCCCGTGTCTGCGTGGGTTTCCTCCGGGTGCTCCTGTTTCCTCCCACAGTCCAAAGATGTGCAGGTCAGGTGAACTGGCCATGCCAACTTGCCCGTAGTGTTAGGTAAGGGATAAATGTAGGGGCATGGGTGGGTTGCGCTTCGGTGTGGCGGTGTGGACTTGTTGGGCCGAATGGCCTGTTTCCACGCTGTAAGTAATCTAATCTAATCTAAATACTGTGACCATGTCTCATCAACAACCCATTCAATGACCAATCAAGGTGAAGGCTTGTATATCAGTCTGGTTTGATTGAATTTGACAATGAATGCTGCGAGATTCCTGGTTTAATACCTCAGTACCACTGTCTTATTAACACTGGTTCAATGTAATCAATCAAGATTATGGGATTGTGTACCTCACCGACTCCACTACCAACACCAGGATTCCTGTTCCAGGTTCACAACGCTGCTGCTATAGACACCACTGATGGCGTCTTCCTCCACCGTCACCGCCACAAGGAACAGAAGACCAAGCTGAAGACGAGAGAGAAAAGAAGAAAGAAGTTGTGACCGTCCTAATGATCAGAAGCGAACGGACTCAGGAGTCGAAACACTGTCTACCCTGCCACCGGCGCTAGCTGAAAAAGAAAATTCACGTTGACGAGGAAAGGGAGATTGCCAAGGACCCGAGTGTTTCACCTGTGGATTGACACTATAGAGGTTGGACTTGGTTTCAGAAAATCCACTGATGTCATGTTAGTGTTCTTATTTGACCACTACCTCCTGCTGGACTGCAAGGGAACGTGGAATCTGAACGTGAAACTGCTGATCCCAGAAAACATGGTGGAGATACAAAGGGGTTCCACAAGTTGGAGAAACGTGAAGCTCCTCTTCGAGTCTCCAAAAGACTAATGGAAATCTGTCAAGGGGAACAACAAGAGGATATTTATTCTCAAAGGTTGTATAAAGAAGTGAGAGAAATGGAGATTACTCCAGAAAAGTGTGTAGAACCCACTACTGTTGCAGACGGTTGGGGTTGATGTCATGAATATCTCCAGAAGGTGAAATGTCAGTGTGCTTCATTCTTTACTTCAGAAGCCTCCAAGATAATCTCCCCATCCAGAGTCCACATTGCGGAGAAAGATGAGACATGTTCATGTTTCTCCTTCTCGGAGGTGCGCTGGGAGAGCAATGTGCTCAGCAGCCTATAAAAAGAAGATGGCTCAATGACATCTCCATAGTCTGAGAACCTCAGGATCAGCAAATCCTTTTTTGCCACACTGTGCGTCAAGAAGTTCACAGACAGTGTGGCCCCTCAGTCATTCCAGTCCTTTCTCACAGAGGTCAAAGGCAACTGCACATGGGAGACGATGAACCAGCCTTTATCGCTGAATAAGATGACCAGAGCCCTCGAGACTTCAGATAATACTACATTTCCCCGAAGTGATGCCTTACCAGCCGAGTTGTGTTCACCTCTAAAACCTTGACTGGCTCAGGACCTGTTGGTGGAGCAGTACAGTCTGCTTCGAACAGGTAGATAGTGTGATTCCATAAGAAATTTGTTATCCGCCCCACCCCCTTCTACAATCAGAAAGGGGAGAGCGATGACTGCTGACCAATTTTATTGATGAGTATGTATTTAAAAAATCCTGTCCAGGTCATCGCCAACCAGAACACGTCACCTTTAGAATCAGTGATTTATCCTGAATAACCTTACCTGTATCAGTCAGAATGATCCTGAGTGCCTCACACTGTTTAGGGATACGCTTTCCTATGTGCATGACAGGGGGAGATGGAAGTCTGCCACAGCAGCCTGGATCAGGAGGAGGCCGTTGACAGGATATCACTTATCTACAAATGTGATGCGCTCTCCGAAATGGGCTTGGGAGAGGGAATTTGTGAACCAACCCAATTGCTCTACACTAACGTCATTAGTGCTGCCTCAATCAAAGGTTGGGAACCAGAAGTTTCCCGATCAATTCAGGAGTCAGGCAGGGCTGCCTACTCTCACCTTTCCTTTTTTATTGTTTACTCGGAGGCACCTGAATAATTGTTGTAATTCATTCAAACGGTTCATTCTCATTAGCCATTGTCTGTTCACTGAGAACCTCTTTAACTAAGGTCCCTCATCCATCGTTGCACAGTTACACATCAATTCATTATTTAGATTCAGGACCCGAGTTACCGACACATTTTCTTCATGCTCCACCTTGATAAACAATTTATGATCACTCTTCCCCAATACAAATATATTGTTAGATAGATAGTCGAATGCCGAATAACACAGTTGAGCCAAGCATCAGGAAATTACGATCTTGACAGAAATCCAACATTCGGATAATTTAATACCGGATAATCCTCTGCAAATTGCTGCAATTATGCTATGACATTGAGACTGTATTTTTGCAGAAGTTATATTCAATCGCTGCATGTTTACATCTGTGCTCTTGTCTAAACTCAATGCTGTGCGATATAATAAGTTAATCCTTTCAATATGGTAGTTCTATTGAAATACCTCACACAGCATCACGAAACATAAATCATGAAGGTGAGCTTTCGACGGTAACGGTGTCACTGAACGCATCCATTACTGATTATCTCCTCAAATTCAAAGTGTAGAGTTCGCGAAAGAACACTGCCCCTGAATCTGTGGGGCATGTAAGGGAAGTGCTTGATCCTTAAGACTAGGATTCTGAAGCACAACATCTTGATGCAGACAGAAATGGTTTCTTGTTGCTTTTCTCTTTCACTCACAGATATTCTATTTTCCATGGGAGCTTCATTTTCGTCTTCAATGAGTTTGATCCTCAACGGTTACATGAGCTCCAATCAATACACATCCGTATGAGAGGATTCTTGAGATATTTCACAGCTGACCCCAAGGGACACAGGAGCTGTACAGCAGCAGACACGGGTGAGACATTCTCTGTTCCCTGCAGTGTCCTGCACATGTGCAGTGAAGGAACTTAAGATCGGTGACCAATTCAGTGATAGAATAGTTTGAAGGGAGATGTAAACATGAGGCCAGGGAGGGATAACGGTTTAGATTTGTTAACTTCCTGGAACGTTTTAGCGGTAGCCAATATTGTCCCGAAGTCCTGTAGTGATGGGAAAATGACTCTTCATGTGAGGCCTGCTGAAGGAGAGAAAAAAGAGAAAGGAACAACTTTTCATTTTCACGTTCGTAGGCTGGTATTTGTGGAACATTGCTTGACATATAGTATTTGTAATCTCTCTCAATGACTGACGTGATGAGATCGCGTATTACGTTTGCTGATTACGCAATGTTAGTTGCATCAGTAAAACACAAGGAATGCTGAGAAGAGAAAGGGAAGTTTCGATGTGAGTGAGCACGTCATTGCCTGATCAATATATTGTGGAGAAATGTGAGGAATTGTCCCTTCATTTCAGCCTTGGAAAGATTTCAGGCATCAATACATTTCTCGATGCTTTTCCATGTGTTAAATAAAGAAACAACAAGAGGTCTTTCTTTTCATTCAGTGCCAGCGATTTCCAATAATTTTGTTTTAAACATTTACTCACATTAAATCCTTCTGAATTGAAGGAATACAAACCAGTATTTGTGTCAGCTCAGTCCCTCATCAATGAATCCTGGCTTGCCAGCTGTCGTTCTGGTCAATCAATGCTGCACTCAAATGGACATAGATTCCCCAGTCCCCACTTCTTTGTTGTTGTTGTTTCCTTTCTGCAAATTCAAGCGAGTGCTTTGTTAACGTCAAGTGGCAGCAGAGGATAAAAGTGCTGATTGACTCTTTTAGAAGCATCTGTCCTGACATGACAGAATCCAGAATGAAAAATAGCCTCTACAGTACCCAGGCTTAAGGATGTTTCAGAAAAACTTGAACACATTTCAGAGAAGGGGTGGACTGTGTGTGGGACAGGGGTGGTAACGAGGAAATGTGTAAAGAGAAAAAAAGATCGAGGTCCTGGTCCACATTGGTACAAACAATATTTGGTGGTGAAATAACCCTTCAATGTGTTGCATCGTGTATTAATCACCATTTATTTACAAATGCATAGTCTTTAGCAGTGGCCTCTCACTGAGTCAGGTATTCAGCATCTCAGTATCGCTGACATTCACCATTTACAATCAGCTATGTCTCCCTGATTGGCAAAGATTAACAGCCCAAATCAGGGATTTCGTATCAAAAAGGTCAATCTGGCGAACCTCATGACAATCATTACCAGTAGAAAAGCAATGAGTTTCTCAAGGTAGAAATCAGCAAATCGTGCACGAAATTGAACAGCTGATCCATGGGTGACTCTGAGTGATCATTGGTCAGAAGATTGTGTGGCTGGGAAACATTGGTTACAAGGGAAGGACATTGGACATTTAAATTATTGGAAATGTTTCTGAGGCTATGGTGATCTGAATATATTGTGTTCGTTTTGTTTGAATTGTATGAGGATTGCCACCCAGCTGGGGAGACATGCTATTGTTGTAGCGAAACCCCTTCTTGAAACGTTAACAGAGGAATTGGAGGAAACAATTTAACTCATTTTGAGATGGTAAAGGGGAACAGCAAAATACCATTCATCCCCTCTCATGAGAGGACAAGAACAACAGAGGGGCATTATGTCAGTCCACACTGTTCTACTTGAAAAAGCCAAGGAACACGTGAAAGGGAAGGCGTGAGGAATTTGTGTGAGATTCAATGATAATTGGATTGGAAATGAGGAATAGTCGGTGAGGTGGAGAGAAGTGATCCTGGGAGGCATTACAACAGGGAGGCAAGTAATTGTATCAATGGGCAGAGTGAGAGCAAGGCTCAATGTTGACTGTTGAGCATTTGAAGGGATGAGAACACTTGTTAGTAGCTCATCAGAAGGAAATGCCGCTCCCGCCAAAACTGACAAATGTTGGAAATCATTTCTATTATTGTGCATTTCATCCTTTCTCTAATATCCTTGATGCTTTCCCCAATGTTTAATTCTCTCCAGATTACTCTGTGCTTCACTTTCGCTGTCTCTTTCTGTCTCTGTCTCTCTCTCTCTCTCTCTCTGTCTCTCTCTCTCTCTGTCTCTCTTTCTCTCTGTTTAAACCCTTATCTGTATTCCATCCCCTCTATTCACTTCTTTTATTTACAACGCTCACTTTCAGTCTGTATTTAGCCTCCACTGGTATTCTTTATTTAACCAGATCGTTATCTGTATATGATCTTCGCTATTTCCCTCTACTTAACCATTTAACTTCATTTTTATTCAACCCTCACAGTTACTCTCTGTTTAATCATGTATCTAATATTTTCCATTTTATCTTCTCACAATTATTCTCCATTGCACCCGCTCTATTTGACCATCACGTATGACAATCATTAACCTTCATTTTGTATTCACCTTTATCCCTATTATTCAACCAGCACAAAGCTGGTTCCGAAAGTGAGCAGACCCCCTGACACACCTGTTTATATCTGTCAGCTCGGACTCCCTCATTGTACCAGGTTAACATCTCCAATCAGGGAACTTGTACTCAATGAGACCCATCTGGCTACCCTCATTACAATCCTGACACAACCCCCATCCCGTATCCAGAGTATATGTTTACACTTTACAATAACCAGAGACTGGGTGTCCTTGCCGAATCGATCCCCAAAACCGGTGCTGCTCCGTGCTGCGTTCCCCGGCCGGGGTCTGGGACTGCACATCCATCCAAAAGTGCTGGAGGAGCTCAGCAGCACCCCCACACGGCCATATACTGATTTACTGATGGGAAGACGAAAGATAGAATTTTAACATGAACTGATACAGTATTATGTAAAAATAATAACAGCTACAATATACAACAGTATTTACATACAAACATGAACAGTTATACGAACTGCAATATTTAGATATAAACTCAAATATGTCCAATATAAACAAAATTTCAGTTGCAATGCACAATAATATTGCATGTAAACACAGTCAGCTTTCATACACAATATTTTTGCAGGCACAAACAGCTCCAACATTTAACAATACATAATGTATATTATATACATAAAACATGAAATAATGAGGATATAAAGGACTTGCAGGAAGGAAATTAATGAACTGTTGCAAAATTTGCAGTTGATGCAAAAGTAGGTTGAAAGGCAAGTTGGGAAATTGCATGTGCTTTCTTAGGTACAGGGATAGTGATGGTCTTCTCGAAGAACATGAGGACTTCAGCTTGTTGCAGGGATAGGTGGACGTTATTGGTGAATATATCCACCAGTTGGGCCGTGCAAGATCTAAGTGCACGGCTAGTGTCTCCATCCAGGCCCGTCGTTTTCCTTGGTTTGACTCTCAGCAAGACCGTGTTGACATGTGCAGTGGCGAACAAGGCAACAGGTACTCTGGAGTTGTTGGGGCAGCTGTCACTGCGCCACTGGCATTCTGCTCAAACAAACCAGAGAAAGCATTGAACGCCCAGGGAGCAATGCGTCTTTGTCTGCTGCCTTCCTCTGCTTCATTTTGTCTCCCGTAACGTTGTTTCGCCCTTGCCATATGCGGCAGGAATCTGTTTGGTAGGAATGGGCCTCTTATCTGGTTGGTACGCCCTTTTGGCATCTCTCATGGTCCGGTGGAGGGCAGATATGGATTCGCTGTATATACCTGGCTCTTCCCACTTGGATGTTACCCGTCCGGTCTTCAGTTCGGAATGGATTTCCTGGTTCACTCAATGTTTATGCTTGGGAAACAATCGGATTAAATTCTTCAATACACAATCCTCCACGCATTTGCCCATGATATCCGTGATGGTGGTGGTTTGATCATTAAGGTTTTCGGCTCGATACTTGAACACGGTACAGTCTACCAATCTCAAGCAGTCCCAGAATCTGTCATTCACAGCCTCAGAGTAGCATTGTGCTTCCTTTTGTGAAGAGTCCTCCCATTTCAGATTGTGCTTGTATGCTGTTTCCACAGCAGCAGAGACTAGAGCCTGAGGGCACACTCTCAGAGTGAATGGACCACCTTTGCAAATGAGATGGAAATGAATTTCTTCAACCAAAGTGTGGTGAAACTGTGGAAATCATTGTCACAGACGACTGTGGAGGCCATGTCATTAGCTGAGTGATTATGCTGCTCATTTACAAAGGTTGTGTTGTCTTTGGTGTATTTCATGCAGTGTTTATCATTCAGCGGTTCCAGGGTGTCTAGTTTGAATGTGTTGTAGGGCTACTTTCATGATAGCTAACGGATAACTGCCTCAGGAAAAAGACTTTCAAATGTTAAAGCATGTACAATGAAAGGGGAGTGGGAATTCTTCTTGCTCAGCTTTTCTCTGGTCTGGTTTAGTTTGCTTTAGTGTTACCAATCAGTCAGTTTTTCAGACTGCTGGTGAAAGGAACAGCGACATGCAAGAAGTTGTTCCATGTTGAATCTCTCTCGGACATCTCTCCTGAAATAACATGTTATTGATTTTGCCTTGTGGTGTTTATGGGGATTGTTGCAGGAACTTGAAGCAATATTTAAGCTGGGATCGTCTGTTGGGTTTTAGGATACATTAAGTTATTCTATATTCTTTTCTCTTTTGTTTGTGTTTCATTTGTACTCTCTATATAAATAAACTCTGTTTTATTTAAAACCGATGAATGTTGACCTGCTCCATCACTGCGGGAATATCCAGTTCACACTTGCTCAAAACCAGTCGAAACATTAGTGCCTGGGCAACTATCTTGAAATATTTTGAGAGGGTCCGGCCTGGTCAATAATCACTGTATTAAAAATAGAGAAATATGGGATCCTGATTGATGAGTGAATCAAATGTTATGGGGAGAAGGAACGACAATAGAATTGAGATATGGTTCCTTCACGAAAAAAGTGGCAGAGATGACTCGATGGGCTGAATGGCCTAATTCCGCTCCTACATTGCATGGCGTATATAACAACATTTAAAAATAGACACAAACTGCTCAAACGTAAAATAAACGTATATATTGCATTCTTTGTTGAAACATTGATGAAACAACTGGAATCCTGCCATTCATTGAAAATTCCCTGTCTTGCTTCATTCGTCGAACGGAGGTCCTTGAACTGAAGTAACAGTTCAGCTATCAGCGTGCAGGAGGCACAGATGCTGATATTTAGATTTTTCCAGGTTGCTGAAATGCGCAATTGGGAGCAAACTGTGCACCGTGACACACTGAAGGATTCACATGTCCATTTTCTGAAGGAGTTTCATGATCAAACAGACGCAAAACCACACCTATAGGGATCCAGAAACAAATCCATGCCTTCACACACACTTACACGTAAAAGCAGATGCACACCCACACACAGAAATGCAGTCGAAGTAAGAGATAGGAACACAATGACCAAAAAAAAACATGGACACATACATACAGTCGACTCAAACACACACATACACACACAATAATACAGTAAAACTGAAATGTGGGAACACACCTACACAAAGACTACAGAAACATTCCTACACCCTCACACCACACACACAGGAATACAATCAGAGTGCAGAAGGGGGCACACCTGCTCACACATGCGTGCACGCACACAAACAAACACATGAACATAGACGTACTATGGCATATAGGAACACACTCGCGTATGGACAGAACGCACACATCGACATACAAAGAAATACAGTCATACTGGGTGAGAGAAACCAAGCCACACAAGAGTGTGCATGCACGCGCGTGCGCATGCATGCACACGTACAAAAATACAGACATACTGACTGAGGTATGAAAACGCCCATGTGCATACCGAATGCACACATATCCACACACACAGAAATACATTCATACTGAGCTATAGATACACATCTCCACACAGACACAAAATCACATCCACACCCTCACACACACATAAACGTACACAGAGTAAGAGACATTCCACATCAATCTGCAAACATCTTATGCATATGCACAAGCAAATTCAAACACAGTTCCTGAGCCAAGCCACAATTAAATATCGATAGAGAGCGACTCTCAGAAACAAACAGAGACACACCCACAGAGGTGCACAGAGAGATCCTGCTGGGAGCACAGAAAGACCTTTTATCACGGACAGATAGCCAAACACACTCTGAACAATAAACTCACCTGATTAAACAAGAGCACAGCCAGGCAGAGAGCCACCCCGGACTCCCACAATAATAAACTGGCACTCAGAGACACACAAACACATGGGGTCACAGAACCATCATGACATGCTGACAATATCAAACACACATACACAAACACAGACACACACACACACATACATAGATACACACACATACTTCTGACTCATATACAGTAAGCTAGTGTTTTCATATAAACCTGTTGTACTCTAACCTGGTGTAATGTAATATTTGACCTTGTCCAGCTCAGTCAAAGTCCAGTACTTCCATATCATGGCTTTTACTGGTTGGCCCCTCTCCATGCAAATAAGATTTTCTTAACTTGATGCGCTCTTGTCTTCCATACTAATATTATCTGTTGCACATTATGCAATGCTGCCTGGAAGTCAAGAATTAAGTTCGCAGGCAAAGGGACGGCTGGAAAATGGGAAGACTTTTGAAATGAGATTACAAGAATCCAGAGAAAATATACTTATGTCAGAGTGAAAGGGTAGGCTGGATGACGAAAGAAATTGAGGGTTTGGTTAAGAAAAAGAAGGAAGCATATGTCAGGTATAGACAGGATAGATAGAGTGAAACCAGAGAAGAGTATAAAGGAGAAGGAGTATACTTAAGAGCGAAATCAGTAGGGCAAAAGGGAGACATGAGATAGCGTTGACAAATCGATTTAAGGAGAATCCAAAGGGTTTTGCAAATATATTGACGACAAAAGGGAGAGAATAGGGCCCTTCAAAGATCAGCAAGGAGGTCTTTGTGTGGAGCCACAGAAAATGGGGAAGATACTATAAGGAAATATTGCATCAGTATTTACTGTGGAAAAGGATATGAAGATATAGACTGTAGGGAAATAGATGGTAACATCTTGCGAAATGTCCAGACTATAGCGGAGGAAGTGCTGGATGATTTGAAACGGTTAAAGGTGGATAAATCCCCAGGACCTGATCAGCCGAGATCTCTGTGGGAAGTTGGAGAAGTGTTTGCTGGGACTCTTGCTGAAATATTTGTAACATCGATAGTCACAGGTGAGGTGCCAGACGACTGGAGGTTGGCAAACGTGTTGCCACTGTTTAAGAAAGGTGGTAAAGATAAGCCAGGGAACGATCGATCAGTGAGCCTGACCTCAGTGGTGGGCAAATTGTTGGAGGGACTCCTGAGGGACAGGATATACATGTATTTGGAAAGTCCAGGACTGATGAGGGATAGTCAACATGGTTTTGTGCGTGGGAAATCATGTCTCACAAACTTGATTGAGTTTTTTGAAGAAGTAGCAAAGAGGATTGATTAGGGCAGAACAGAAGATGTTATCTATATGGACTTCAGTAAGGTGTTCAACAAGGGTCCCCATGGGAGACTAGTTAGCAAGGTTAGATCTCATGGAAAACAGGGGAACTGGCCATTTAGATACAGAACTGGCTCAAAGGTAGAAGACAGAGGGTAGTGGTGGAAAGTTGCTTTTCAGACTGGAGGCCTATGACCACTGAAGTGCCACAAGGATTGGTACTGGGTCCTCTACTTTTTGTCATTTACATAAATGATTTGGATGCAAGTATAAGAGGTACAGCTAGTAAGTTTGCAGATGACACCAAAATTGGAGGTGTCATGGACAGCGAAGAGGGTACCTCAGATTTCAACAGAATCTGGACAGATGGGCCAATGGGATGTGAAGTGGCGAATGGAATTTAATTCAGATAAATGTGAGGTGCTTCATTTTGGGAAAGCAAATCTTAGCAGAACTTATGCACTTAATGGTAAGGTCCTTGGGAGTGTTGCTTAACAAAGAGATCTTGGAATGCAGATTCGTATCTCCTGGAAAGTGGAGTTGCAAGTAGATAGGATAGTGAAGAAGGCGTTTGGTATGCTTTCCTTTATTGGTCAGAGTAAAGAGTACTGACGTTGGGAGGTCATGATGCATCTGTACAGGACATTGGTCGATAAATGTGAGGTGCTTCGTTTTTGGAAAGCAAATTTTAGCAGAACTTATGCACTTAATGGTAAGGTCCTTGGGAGTGTTGCTTAACAAAGAGATCTTGGAATGCAGATTCGTATCTCCTGGAAAGTGGAGTTGCAAGTAGATAGGATAGTGAAGAAGGCGTTTGGTATGCTTTCCTTTATTGGTCAGAGTAAAGAGTACTGACGTTGGGAGGTCATGATGCATCTGTACAGGACATTGGTCCGGTCACTGTTGGAATATTGCGTGCAATACTGTCTCCTTCCTATCGGAAAGATGTTGTGAAGCTTGAAAGAGATCAGAAAAGATTTACAAGGATGTTGCCAGGTTGGAGGAGTTCAGCTATGGAGAGAGGCTGAACAGGCTGGGGCTGTTTTCCCTGGAGCGTCGGAGGCTGAGTGGTGATGTTTTAAATTTATGAGGGGCATGGATAGGATAAATGGACAAAGTATTTTCTCTGGGATCGGGGAGTCCAGAATTAGAGGGCAGAGGTTGAGGATGAGAGGGGAAAGATATAAAAGAGACCTGAGGGGCAACGGTTTCACGTGGAGAGTGGTACGTGTTTGGAATGAGCTGCCAGAGGATGTGATGGAGGCTGGTACAATTGCAACATTTAAGAGGCACTTGGATGGGTATATCAAGAGAAAGTGTTTGGAGGGATGTGGGCCAGGTGCTGGCAGGTGGAACTAGATTGGGATGGGATATCTGGTCGGCATGGAAAGGTTGGACCAAAGGGTCTGGTTCCATGCTGTACATTGCTATGACTCTATGACTCTTTGACACACAGAATGACATTCCCACAAAGGCAATGAAACCCCAACCCCCACAGAGAGACACACACAGTCCCTCACACAATGATAGGGAAACACATGAACACCCCTCCCGCCCAGCCATAGTGAGAGGAAAGAGGGGTGATCAAAGTTCAGCACACTTACTTAATGTGTCAAATTATTGCTGGCTGTATCTGCGGTACTTTGTATTTTTCAAAATCAATTCCTGGCAAAGCATCAGCGAATGAAGGGATCAGGAAGGGATTTGAGTCAATGCAAGTGAGTGGGTACTAAACTGAGAAAATGTGAGAAAAAGACACAGACAGCGCGAGAGAGAGAGCAGACAGAAACAGAAAATGAGCTAGCCACAGAGACAAGAAGAATAAACATAGAGGAAGGCAGAGGAACAGACAAACAGACAGATAGGTAGAGACAGAGACAGAACGATACAGGCAGGGAAACACAGAGTAAGACAGAGCGAGTGTGAGAGAGACTGAGCAAGAAACTGAGAAGTGGGGCAATGCGTGAGAGAGAAAGAGAGGAATCGACAAAGCACAAATAGAAAGAGTCAAAGAGAGACAGAAAACAATATCCTTGTGCATGGAGAAGACAGAAGGTGGACTCAATAAATTATTTCAAAAGCCAACGTGCGTCTCTAATAACCAATTGCTATGAGGAGATCATCAGCACCCGGAGCCTTTCCCTTATTGTAATAAAGTGTTTATTGTGATCTGAACAGAGAGAGTCTGACAATCATCATGGTGCAGGAGGGACTGTTTCTGTCCCTCCCCTTCCTCCTCTGCAGTGGAAATGCAAAGGACGCTCCTGTTGGTCTTGAACACTCATCCACAGATCAGTCAGTGAAGACCCAAAGTTCCAGCTGAACCCATCTTTCACAGCAAGTCGGTCATTTCGAATCATTCCTGCAATCTCTTAAAACCTTACCCGGCCCCTTACAGTCACCTCTTGCTCCCTTACCTGCTGTCCCTTTGTCAAGTACTTGAGTATTGTTTGAAGGGGATGTAGATATATTCCTATTCAAGTTTTGGGTGATGATTTGGCGGGCGGTGGGGCTACTCGGGTGCACAGGGAAATGCGGGTTTGATGGCACAATTTGATGAGCTACGATTTTCTGGGCCGTCAGCAGCATCAGATATGAAGGGCTGAATGGTCTGCTGCTGCTCATTGTCAGTGTGTCCGTATGTGTGTCAATCCTTCAGTCAATCAGGATGAGCAGCCTGTTCCTGAGCCAGCCTGTTACCCGACCACCTGAAAAACCGCTGGGTGTTATATTCAGATCCATGTGATTGTGCTGATGGAATCCTGACCGTACATGAGCAATTCCTTCACTGAGAACACTGCAGCTGCCTCTGGGGCTCTCTCAGTTGTTTTGCTGAGTCGTTTAGTGAAGACTTTACTTGACCAGTTGATGCACCGCATTCCTGAACTTCGTTCTGAACTTGGGCAGAGTCACTGCATAAAATAATGTGTTCGTGCTGCAGCTAAAATCCTTCAGAATTTCTGCGATGAATGTAAAAACGACGAGAGTACTGTCCCTCCAACGATACGTTCCTTTAATGTTAAAGTATAAGACGTTTACACCGTGCACTACCCACAGAAGAATGAAGCTGGTGGATATAGTGAAGAGGGAAATTATTGACTTCTGCCGGTTTTCCATCTCTGCGTCTTTGTGACTCCCTCCCTTCCTCTGACCTCTCAGGCTCTTGCAGACTCGACTGGCCACTAAAATGTACCTGACCGCCAGAGTGTTCATCAACAGAATTAATACAAATGGGATTAAAGGAGTTAAAATGATATCAAGCCACTTAAACCCCAGCCACCTGGGATCAGTAGAATAAATTGACTTTGTTTGACAGTACCACAGAACATTGTCAATTATCCATCCCGGTTTAAACTGAAAATAGAAGGGAATGCTTTTTGAACAGACCAGAATGCCAGTTGTAGCCAGAACCACAGCCAAGGCTTTCTCTGTCCAATACATCCTCTTCATGTTCAGACAGCAAATGGCCACAAAACGATCAAAGGAGAAAAGGGCAGTGAACCAGACTAAACAGTCCGTGGCTGCCCGAGCCAAGGCAAAGACAGCACTGCACACAGGGCTGAGGTCCAGGAAACATCTTGGGAAATAAAAATTATTGAGTTCCCACAGTACAATCTTTGTGAGAATGAACACTATATACGATGTTGCCATCGCCAACAGGCAGCACGTTGTGAATTTAGAGAGACCGCAATTCCCACGTGTGATGACGAGAATCACCAGAAAATTTGCTGAAAGAGACAGGAGATAAAATACAAATCATAAATTAATGATCAAACGTTCTTCCGTCGGCCCAGAGAGCAATGGAAGATCTTAGCACCCAACTGGGTTAGTTGGGAGGTTTCCGATGTCGAGTTTGAACTGGACAGCTCCTGTGGCCTACCTATTTCGAAACTGCTCACTCCTGGGTTTGACTAAGTGTGAGCATGCGATCAACAGATGACAGGGTGGCATAATTTTTACGATGAAAGCGAAGAGGTTTCGAGAGAAGCTGAGGAAGAGGTTTTCACCCAGAGAGTGGTGGGGGTCTGGTAAATCAGTGACTGGGAGGGTCGTGGAAGCAGGAAACCTCACAAACTTTAAAAACTACCTGGATGAACACTTGAAGCGTCATAACATTCGAGACTACGAGACTAGTGCTAGAAGCTGGAATGAGTGTAGATTTTGTATCGATTTGACAGCAGAAAGTGAATGGAACACAGGGCGTCTTCTGGTTCTTTGATTGTAATAATTGCTTCTGGGAAGAAGGTTGGAAAGCGAATCATTTTCATAAAATAAATGAAATATATTAGAATGATGAAAACATGAGACAGAATCAAATATAACTGGCAAAAGCCAACAGCTATGGCAGCATCTGTGCAGAGAGAAACAGAGTTAATGGAATCACTGTTCATAAAAACAACTTCATCTGAACGTGGGTCACTGACCTCAAATATCATCTCCGGTTTCTTCCTGCACAAGACCGTATCATTGCAACCAAAAGACAGGGATTCATCTCTAAAAGTGAATTGAGATTTAAACTGTTGATATTCACATACTATGGAACATTTGTTACACTGCTCTAACATAATAGGTGAATGTAGGTGTATAGTTGGAGCAAATGTACAACACAGAAACAGAAACTTTAGCTCAAATTGACCATGCCAACCCGATTTCCGAAATCAATCTAGTCCCATTTGCATCAATATACCTCTAAACCCTTTGTATTAATTTAACATCCAATATATTTAAATGGTGCAATTGCAGCGGCCATCATAATTTCCTCTGGCACTTCATTCCAAACACACACCACTCTTTGCATGAAAACGTTGCCCCTTCGGTCTCTTTCAAATTTTTCTCCACTCACCCTAAAACTATCGTCTCTAGTTTTGGACTCCCCCAACCCAGGGAAAGGACTTTGTATATTTAGCATGTCCCTACCCCTTATGATTTGACAAACCTTCACAACGTCACTCCTCAGCCTCTAATAGATCACGGAAAAAAGACCCAGCCTTTTCAGCTTCTTACTATAGCTCAAGTACCCTACCACTTGCAACGTCCTGATAAATCGTTCTGAACCCTTTCAAGTTTCAAGGCATCCTTCCTTCTGGAGCGAGACCAGAATTGCACACAATATTCGAAAAGTGGCCGAACCAATGTCCTGTACAACAACAACATTGCCTTTCAATTCCAATATTCAATGCTCTGACCAATAAAGGAATGTATGCAAACGTCTTCTTCACCATCCTGTCTACCTGAGACATCATTTTCAAGGAACAATGAACCTGCAATCCAAAATCTCTTTGTTCAGCAACACTCCTCACGACCATACCATTAACTGTATGTGTCCTTTTGGATGTTCCGTTCCAAAATACAGCACCTCACATGCGTCTAAATTAAAATCCATTCGGCCACTCCTTGGCCAATTGTCCCATCTGATTAAGATCCCGTTGTACACTGAAGGAAGCTTCTTCGCTGCCCACTTCCACTCTAATTTTGGTGTCCTCTGCAAACGTCCTAACTGAATCTCCCGTGTTCACATCCAACTCATCTGAATGAATGAGGAAAAGCTGTGGATCCAGCACCGATCCTTGTGGCTCATCACTGGTCACCGGCCTCCAGTCTGAAAAGCGACCTTCCATCACCAACTTCTGTTTTCTATCTCGAGACACTTCTGTCCCAAAGGATGGGTCTCCCTTAGTTTAGTGTGATATAACCTTACGAACTACTCTACAATGAGGAATCTGATTGAACGCTTTCCTGAAGTCCACGTAGATCACGTCCAAAGTTCTGCCTTCATCAATCCTTTTCATAACTTCTTCAATAAACACATCAAGTTTGTGAGACATGATTACCCACACACAAGGCCATGTTGACAGTGCTTATTCTGTCCTTGCCAATTAAAATACATGTAAATCCTGTCCCTGAGTATTCCCTCCAAAATCTTGCCCACCGACGTCAGGCTCCCCAGTCCATAGCTCTCTGGCGTTTCCTTACCACATTTCTAAAGTAGTGGCGCCACCTGAGCCAACCTCCGTTCTACCCGCATCTCACCTACAGCCACCGATGATACAAATATCTCAACATTGGGACCACTTCCCAAGCTCCCAAAAAATCCTAGGGTATATCTAATTAGGTCCTAGGTATTTATCCACCTTTATACTTTTTGCGAAATAAAGCACCACCTCCTCCGCAAGATGGACATTTTTCAAGACGTCACCACCTATTTCCCCACATTCTGTATCTTCCATGTTTTTCTCCACTCTTAATAATGAAGCAAAAATGCTCAATTAGTATTTCCACCATCTCCTGCAATTCCACACACAGCTACACTTTTGTCCTTAATGTATATATGAAGCATCATGGGTTTTTCCTGAACTTATTATCCAAAGCTATTTCATGTCTCCTTTTTAACCTCCTGATTTCCCTCTTAAGTATATTCCTACTGCCGTTATACTCTTCTAGTATTCACTCGATCTTTGCTGTCATATCTGACAAATGCGTCCTTTCTTGTATTTCCAAAACCTCAATTACCTCATCATTCAGCATTCCCGAAAGCTACCTGCCTTGCTTTTCACCCAAACAGGAACATATAATCTCTGGACTTTCGTTGCCTAATTTTTCAAGGCTTCCTATTCTCCACCTGTCCCTTTACCAGAGAACATCTGCCCCAATCAATTTTTGAAAGTTCTTGCCAGGTACCATCAACATTGGCTTTCCTGTCATTCAGAACTTCAACTTTTAGTTCAGGTCTATCCTTTACCATCGGAATATTAAAACGAATAACACAAAGAGCTTCATCACTCACACCTCAATCACTTGTCCTGCCGTATTTCCTTAGAGTTGATCAAGTTTTGTTTTTAGATTACTTACAGTGTGGAAATAAGCCCTTGGGCCCAACAAATCCACACCGACCCGCTGAAGCACAACCCACCCAGACCCATTCCCCTCATTTACCCCTTTACCTAATACTACGGGCAATTTAGCCTGTCCAACTCACCTAGCCTGTACATTTTTGGACCGTGAGAGGAAACTCACGCGGACACGAGGAGAATGTGCAAACTCCACACAGTCATTCGCCTGAGGACCGAACAGAACCTGGGTCTCTGGCGTTGTGAGGTAGCAGTGCTAATCACTGTGCCACGGTGCCGAGCCTTTCCTAGTACGTACATCCACATACTGAATCAGAAATGTTTCTTCTACACACTTAACAAATTCCTTTCCATCGAAACCCTTAACACTACAGAAGTCTGAGACTGTGTTTGGAAAGTTAAAATTCCCTCCCATTCCCACCCTATTATTGTTACAGGTAACTGAGGTCTCCTTAAAAAATGTATATCTCAAATTCCCGCTGACTACTGTGTTCATCGGGGGGAGGAGGATGGTGGTGGGGGGAGGGGGGGGTGTTGTTCTGCCATACAATCTCAGTTCGGTGATCATTGCTTCCTTATTTCTCAGTTAAACCCAAATAACTTCGCAGAACGTATTCCAAGGAATAGAATCGAGGGTGTGATACTGGAAAATCCTAGGAAATCAGGCAGCATCCAAGGAGCAGGAAAAGCGACCTTTCAGGCAAAGGCCCTTCATCAGGAATAAGGTTGGGGGTTTTGAAGTTGGAGACATAACTGGGAGGGGTGTGGAACATTGGGAATGTAGCTGAGAGTGCAATAGGTGGATGGAGGTGGGGGTAAAGATGATAGGTCAGAGGGGAGTATAGGGTGGATAGGTGGGAAGAAAGACAGACAAGTAGGATAGGAGAGCGGTGCCGAGCTGGAAGGCGGGAACTGAGATAAGGTTTTGGGGAGCTGGAATGAGGAAACTGGTGAACTCCACATTGATGCAATGGGATTGGTTGCTGCTGAGGCATTCTTCCTCCAGGCGTCAGGTGTTAAGGGAGTGACGATGGTGCAGGCCCAGGACCTGCATGTCCTCGACAGAGTGGGAGGGTAAATTGAAGTATTCGGCCATGGGGCGACAGTATTGGTTGGTGCGGGTGTTCCAGAGATGTTCTCTGAAGTGCTCTGTGAGGAGGTGTCCTGTCTCTCCAATGTAGATGAGATTACATTAGGATCAACGGATACAGTAAATGACATGTGTGGAAGTGCAGGTAAAACTTTGATGGATGTTGAAGGTTCCTTTGGAGACTTGGACGGAGGTGAGGGAGAGGTTGTGCGCAAGATTTGCAGTTGAGAGTAGCACATAAAAGGAGCACCTCATAGCCACAATCTTTTCCTACCCTCCATCGAGCATTACCTAGAATCGCCTGGTCAGTGTAATACAAAAACCTTGAGTTGTTGCAATTGAGAAGTAGTTACTATTTGAAGGATAATGCTAACAAAGTTGAGAAAGATTTCTTTCATTATGAAAGGCACGAACCACAAACCAAGCCCGCCTCCGTGATGATAAACTGAGGATTTGATAACTCACTGAATCTTTCATAATTTGTTTTGGAAAGTAAACAATTATTTGTCATATGTCGCAAATGTTCCTATTTTGCTTGTACTTTCAGTCAGCAAACAAAGCAAAATGCAAATAGGGAAAAGTGACTTTTTTGTTGCATTCTCTGCATTATCTGGCTCAGAAACTTTTGGAATGCGTTTTTTGATATTTTATAAATGAAGTCCGCAATGCAAAAGGAAACAGACAGTTCACTTTTGCAAGTACTGAATGTAACAGCTTTAATCCATTGTATAATAAAATACAATATGTTAAAAATCCGGTCTCTCTGACTCTGTGTTGTTCAGTTTAAGTCAGGGACAATTAATATTTGAAGTGATAATCCGAATACTCAGCAGTTCACAGACAGTACAAGACTTCACAATACTTGTCTGAAAAATCCTTTATGTTTGTTATACAAATAATGCAAAAAAAGTAAGCAATATTAACCTAATGAATTGATAAATCCTTATGTTCGAACCTTAGTCAATATTATTCCTCCCCATGTAAAATGGCTTCATGCATTGTAAAAATTATGAAGCTTCAAACACTTCCTCAAGGAACAACTGGAAGATAACCACAGCCCTCTGGAACTCACTTTAACAGTCCAGAGTGATCCAGTGGCGGAATATGGACAACACAGAAACAGGCTAGTTAACCAACCAAGCAAATACGCTTTTACATTCCTTAGTCTTTTTGAAAGCCCACAGAAATGCACGAAACTCCTGGAAATTAAAGAGGTCATTCATTCCTGCATCAACTGAATAAACAAGTTAACTGTTCTGATTCGACTTTCCATCACGGGGTCCACAGCGTTGAGGGTTTCTACACCTCACGTGCACATCCGAGTTCCCTTTATATGAGTTAACTTTGGTCATCTCAAGTTACCACCCAAACTGGGCAGTGAGTTCCAGTCGCACCATTCTCTTCTGAATGGAAGGGTAGAGCTTATGTTCTCGATCATCCTCCTGACAATTGTTCTCACTCTGTGTCTCCTTTTAAACGGTACGGTTATCGGGGAGACAAGTCTCCATCAAAGACCCTTTATATTTTGTCCATTCCAATCACATCAAATATCGTTTGCCTCGGTTTATGGAAAATGACACTACCATTCTTGAAAATCTCTTCTAAACACTCATCAGTGCAATTTTGTCCTCACTGCTTAGTGCTGACGAGTACTGCACACAACATCACAGCTGTAAGCCACCCAGTGTTTCATGTAGTTTCTGCATTGCAGGTCTCGCAGGTGTTTTGTGTTGTCTGTTTGAGTGAGAGGGTTGTAACTTTGGGAGGGCTAATATGGAATTATTTCTCAGTGTGGATGCCTGATCAGGATCTGGGGCATATAATGGATCTTGACAGATACAATTAGGGCACAATTTATTTGAGGAGTGGGTTTAATTCATCAGTTGCTCAGGTGTTAGTCTGTGTTTAATAGCATCACATCTGTTCTGACACCAGCTGACTAATTACAGAAGAAACCAGATCCCAGACAGAAATCCAACTTGATGGATAATTACCTGATTTGTCTTGATTTAACACAGTGATCGCTTGCTGAATCATTAACACGTAATTCTGCAAATATTGGGGTTTCCACAACAAAACAAAGGAAATGACGATAAACTAGAACAAATCAAACTACGTACTTGTAATCCCGATTCAAATGCAATGAACACGCGGTGCATGCATAATACTCATTAACCTCAAAACAATCCAGAAATGAAACAAAAGGACACGACTTTCATGTATTCAGCAAAATATGACTCGCAGTGCCATTCCAAAGAAAACAACTCTCATGTAATATTCACACCAGAATCCCTATATCTCTCACTTTGTGAAATGACTTACGATTGCTATTTCTAAACTGGAATTGCAGTAAGTTCCTTCATGGAGCTACCGCACACTGGACTGCCAATATACTGTGCTTTATACAACTTCTTCAGAGCTGTTTCTTTTCCAACATTTTCATTCCAAGGCAATGTAATTAACTAAAACTCTCTTGTACTTCGCATGAGCACGGATCTATGGTCGTGTAAACCCGCAGAGAATCCTTACACAGATTCACACAACTTCAATGGTACCAGGCACTTACCAGGAATTGTTACAATTGGAAGTGTCACGTAAAATATTCTCTGCACATGATGGATTGAGAACGTCATTGTTTGCCTGAATCTCTTAGTGCAGGCGATCTCTCTGTATTCAATACCGAGGTGACATAATCTCAAAGCCTTTCATTTATATCTACTGGCATCGCCTGGGGGACTGTTACATGACAATGTGGTTCAATTCATTTAGTTAATAATTTCAGCAAACAGGTGACAGCAGTGTGTTAACTCCCAGTTGTCAAAAAGTATTTTTTAGACTGAGGTTTATTGGATGATGGAGATCTCAATCAGTCAAAGGCAAACATTGGAAAATGTATGTTGAATAAAATCATTGAATCATTACAATATGGAAGCAGATCAATGGGCCCATCAAGTTCACACCGACCCTGCAAAGTGTATCCCACCCAGACCACCTGCTGACCCGATGAGGTGGCAGGTCTGACCACTGAGTCACTGTGCGAACTTATATAATAGCATTGATACCCCAACACCATCTATCCAACTTTGATATCTCATTTTATTTCAGTGTCATCCTTCCCTTGCCTTGGTCCATTTGGAAATTAAATTCCAGTTTTAGAGTGTCTCTCGGAGAAATGTCGTCCTCAACAGTGGGATGTGGCTTCCCTGGTTAACAACAGCTGTTCTGTGAAGGGATGTTGGTTGTTTAATGGAGCCGACACATTGTTGGTTTTAATAAATCCCACATCGCAATAGAATTCCCCACCTTGCATGCATACAGCTTCTGAATCAAGTATAACTTCTCCAATTAAGGTAATTATTGAAAGAAGTAAAATACGTCTCTGAAAAATACCTTCAACGGTTACATAAGCTCCAATCATTACAGATCTATTGAAAGCTTTAAGCATCTAAGACCCTTCTAAATTTGAGGAATTCACCCCTGGGTTTGGAACATTTCACTGCCTCATTATTGAACCCTTGCTGTCCGGACATCGTTCTGATCAATCGATACTGCACTCAAATGGACATGGACTCTCAAAACCCTTTTTGTTCTCAAAACCCTTATTTCCCCTATTTGTTTTCACGTTGAACACGTGTACTGTACCTTTAAGAGACAGTGAAGGCTGTTTTGGCAGTGAGAGTTTGCAGACAACTGTCATGTGACTGACCAGCAGTCTCAGAGTGTAAAATTGAAACATATGTAACATTTGGCTGCTTTGTTCACAACAGTTTTAATTTCACTAACCAGTTTAAACTATGCCCCAAAATATTAAAATGCAACCGTATTTGAATTTTCATGTTTTGACAACATTGAAGCAATAAGGTGGTCTGATCTTTTGGGAACACACAAAATAAAACAGACATTGTTACAGCCAGAGAGATAGCGACAAACTGCCATCTCGAGAGAAACTGCTATCCAAAATACTCTCTATCAACAGTACCTTTTTCACATGAAACATCTTTGCAGCAAAAGCCTGAAGGGTACACAAAAGATCTGCTGAAAGAATGCCGACACTGACCATGATAGCCGCTGCCTAGTTTTGAAAGGTAAGTTGACGTAATTTTACTAGGAGATTTTTTTTTGTATATTGTCATAGAGTGAGAGAAAGATAACAAGCTTTTAAGCGAAAGGAGGTTTAGAGTTGTAAATTTTTGTTGTTTATTGTTGACTTTTAGCGCTAAAGAATAAATAGATTTTTTTTACCCTTAAGTCGTGGAAGTGAGTCACTCATACTTTAGCAGATGACCAGGCGGGGTGAACTTTTCTGATTGTTTGATTTAATTAGCAGAGGGGTTCACCACTCGGTGTTGTAACAGTTTGCGTGCTTGTCCAGGATTTGGACGCTTTCGGCAGATCTAGTCTGAGCTTTGGACAGATTTGAACAGATTTGGGGAAGAAAAGATCCCAGCAGGTTTAATCGTTTGTCGCTTACGTTCCTAGATTGTTTAATTTTGGTGACTTGTGTTTGGTTACATTAAAAGTGAGAAACATGGCTCTGAGGATTCCTAAAGAGTTTCTGGGGTTAAAAGAATATTCACATTTGTGTCAAGAATGCTTAGAAGGACAAAAAAAAGTTAACATTTAGACTTAGCAATGATAATAGAGTTGGGTTTGACCAAGGACAGAAGTGAAGCTGAAATTTTAAGGGAGTTACTCAAACACCTAAAGGTGTCAGAGAAACAGACAAGCTCAGTAGACTCAGAAAACTTAAATTACAATTGTGGAAAATGAAGTTAGAACATCAGCAAAGAGATAAAGTCGAAAAAGAAAGGGAGAGAGAAAGAAAAAGAGATAGAGAAGAAAGAGGGAGAGCGGTAAATAAAAGAGAGAAAATGTTCTTAGCTGAGCAAAGAGAGAGCAGAAAGGCAGAGAGAAAAGAGAGAAAAGCAAGAGAAAAGACGACAGAATTTGAATGTCAGAAGTTGTGACTTAGTCAAGGAAGTAAAGTTCACAGGATGGAGATCAAGAGAGAAGGCAGTGATATTTCAATTGTTAAAACAGTTACATTTTGATTTGAAAGATGTTGAAACCTTTTTTATTTCGTTTAAAAAAATTGCCAGGCAGACGGAGTGGTCAGAGGATTTGTGGGAAATGCTGGTTCAGACTAAGCTGGTCGGCAGAGCTCGTGAGGTATGTTCAGCAGGTCAGATGACGGGGCAAGAGATTATGAAGAGGTCCACCAACCTATTCTGAGTGCTTATGAATTGGTACCCGAAGCGTATTGACAGCGGTTTAGAAACATAAAGAAGGAACTATGTTGACAAGGACTTATGTTAAGACCGAAAGAAGTAAATATGGTCATTTTGAAAGATGTTTGCGGGATTCAAAATAGCTCAGACTTATGAGGCTCCATGAGACATTATTCTGCTGGAGGACTTTAAGAATTCACTTCCAGAAATGATCAGAATTCACGTGGATGAACAGGAAGTTCAGAATGTGAGCAGAGCAGCAGAGATGGTAAATGAATACACATTGGTGCATAAAGCACGATTTTGCTTCTGGCAAGAATTTCACCTTGTGAGGGATTGGCATTGTGAGAAGGAGAAATGCTACACTAACAAAGAGTAGACAACACTGGTAATTGTTTACCACAGGTAAAAAAAAAAACAAGAAGACCAAGAGAATGAAAAGTAGGTGAAAGGCCTCCGGTGTTTTCACTAATAGAGTTGGACACACAAAATTACCACTAACAAAGAGTAGACAACACTGGTAATTGTTTACCACAGGTAAAAAAAAAACAAGAAGACCAAGAGAATGAAAAGTAGGTGAAAGGCCTCCGGTGTTTTCACTAATAGAGTTGGACACACAAAATTACAGTGATGGTGGTTTCAGAATAGCACTTGGAAAATGTGCTTTCACTGCCAGAAAGTGGGAAATGTAAAATCACAGTGCTGGTCATTAAAAATGGCACTGTGGAAAAATATGTGTTAAAAGAAGTTAAGCCGATGGTATTAGTGAATGGAGCAAAGGAAACCCCAACAAAGTCTCCAAGCTGCAGGACAATGCAGAGCCTGGACAGGGGCTGGGTATGGAGTCAGTGCCTGATCTCAATTAAGAACTCGCGCCTGTGGGTAAAGGTTAGTCAGAATAAAACAGAGGGAGAAGCGAAAGACCTTGTAATTTTGGGAGATACAGGATGTAACCAGTCTCTAATAGTAAGAGATGAACGCATTTGCACTCTTTCTGACCTGTTACCCAAGAGAGTGGTAATTTGTGGGATAAATGGACAGAACTTCAGTAGTCTCCTGTGTAACATCAGGTTGGAGTGCCAACTTAGGACTGGGGAAATAATAGTGGGAGTGAACCACAGAGAGTCAATGTCAGGAATCCGGTCTGTTATTGGGAACGATTTAGTAGGGTCCAAGGTGGAAGTGACACACCTCATTGTTAAGAAGCCCAACAAAGACTAGGGAACTGACGACTTAAAAGAAAAATACTCTGGTATATTTTTCCAGAGTGAACATTCACAATATCCCACTATCATGAGTCACAGCATGAAGCAAGAACTAAACAGAAAGATGAAGGATTTGAGGTTCAGTTAGCGGAGGCCACGTTTGATGTAATGCTGCAGGAAATACCTGGACAGTTAGAGGGTCAGAGAGAAGTAGTTCGTCCTGAAAGGCCAAGAAACTTGCAACAGAAAGATGAGACAATAAAATCTATTTATGTTGCTGTGCACTCAGAAAATGAAGCAGAGAATATTCCAGAGGTTTCTTATCTGAAAGGTGGCATCCGAAGATGAAAATGGAGACGACAGCAAGTTAGTGCAGAGGAGAAATGGGCCGAAGTGCAACAGATTGCGTTGCCAGGACCATACAGATAGGACGTGTTATGGGAAGCAAATGAATTACTATAGAATGTCACTTAGGTGTACGAAAGGATCAGGCGAAGGCACAAACGCTTTTGTATTAGGCTGGAATGTGCAAGGATATGGTTAACAGTTGTCATATATGTCAGACATGCAAATTGTACGTAAGTCACAGGCAGTAATAAAATCAGCAACTTTGTTGACAATTCCTTCGTTTGAAGAACCAATCACGTGGGTTATGATTGATTGTGTGGGTCCCCTCTGGAGAACTAAATGGGAAGTCCAGTACCTGCTAACCATATTAGATGTGTCTACAAGATTTCTGGAAGCAACTCCATTACAGAGTATTCCAAAAAAAAGGGTGGTTGAGGAGTTTATAGCATGCTTCACGTAATATGGATGACCCAGAGAGATTCAGTCAGACCAAGAGTTTAATTTTAGTCCTAGGCTATTTCAGGAAGTCATGGACTGCTTAGGTATAGAGAACTTTAAATCAAGTGCGAATAATCCTGAATTCCAGGAAGCTTAAAAAAGTTAGCATCAGACCGTGAAGAACATTTTGAGAGCACACTCCCAGGATTACGCGAATTATCAGGATTGCAATATACCATTCGCACTGTTTGCCATTAGAGATACCCCAAATGGAATCTAACCACTTTGAGTTAATATTCAGATATGAAGTGAGAAGTCCTTTGAAACTAATTAAAGAGAATTTGACAGGACCAAATTCAGAGATCTCACACTTGGATTACGTATCAGAGGTGAGGGAGAGATAAATTTAAGTAGGTGAGTTAGGTAAACAGCACCTAATGAGGCCACAGTTTAGAATGAAGCAGTGGGAGATAAAATTACTGAGATTCATATATTTTCCCATGGGGATGACATATTAGTATTGTTATCAGCGATAAGAATCCCTTCAAACTAGGTTGAGTGGTCCGGAACAAATTGAGAAAAAGCTGAGTCAGGTGAACTGCCTGGAAAAGATGCCAGGTGGAAAGAAACTATAGCAGGTATGTGATATGGACACGATGAAGCCTTAGCAGAATAGGGAGAAGGAATTGGAGAAACAGGTGTTATTTACTGCCCCACAGAGTGAGAAATCAAATCCAGGTGTTGTGGAATTTGATATGTCTCAAGATATATTAAATAATGAGGAAGTTCTTGAGAAGTGGGATAGATGAGTGAACTGTCTGTCTCAAAGGAGCCAAGAAAACAGTTGAAATGTTTGTTACAATAGTATGAGTACATTTGCAGGAATAAGTAGAGAGGACTAATGCTATTTTACATGAGGTAGGTGTATGGAGAGCTGTTCTCTGAAAAGAACACCCCTCGAAGCTTCATCCTTTCAACGCCAGGCACGTCCAGAAGGAAGTGGAGGCGATGCTCAATGAAATTACCATCGAACAGTGACAGAGCGAGTGGAGTTCACGGATCGGGTTAGTTCCCAAACTGGATGGAAATCAACAATTTTGCGTGGACTATCGGAAAGTCATTGCTTTATCAAAATTGAATTCATATCCAACAGTGAGATTGTAGGAACGTAGAGAGAAAGTTGGACAAGTCAGTTACATCACGATGTTGGACTTTCTGCGTGGTTATTGGCAGGTCCCTTTATCAGAGACAGTGAAAGAAATTTCTGCTTTTGTCTCCCCAAAAGGGCGATATCAATTCAAAGCGATGCCTATTGGAATGAAGATATGGCAGCCAAATTCCAAAGGCTCATGAACAGATTTGTGGTTGGGTTAAAAAAAAAACTGTGCAGTCTATTTGCACAATGCAGTCATCTTTACTGGGTCCTGGAAAGATCACGTGGTACAATTGTCAGAGCTCTTTAAATGACTACAAGAAACAAAACTAGTTGCAAACTTACACAAAACTGAATTCACGAAATCAGAGGTGACGTTCTTCAGACATTTCATCGGCCAAGGAAAGTTAACCCCACGGAACGCTAAGGTGAATGCGGTTGAGGAATTTGCACAATCAAACTCGAAGAAAGATGGGCTTCAATTTTTTGGGACTAAGCGGATTCATCCAGAAGTTTGCTCCAAGCTTCAGCAGTGTCATGGCACTGTTAACAGATTTGCTGAAGATGAACACAATGTTTCGGTGGACAGATCAATGCCAGGAGGCATTTGACAATTTTAAACAATGCTTACCACCGTGTAGATTTAGCTACACAGAAAATTTTGAAACCCTTCACAGTTGCCATCGATGCTCGTCACACAGGGGTTGGAGCTGTGCTACTACAGGAAGGTGATGATGGAATTAAACTGTCAGTTGGTCACTTTTCAAACAGACTCAAAACCCGTCAAAGAAAATACTCTACGATCGAAAAAGAATTATTGGGTATGGTACTGGCCTGACAACATTTTAATGTTAATGTCGTGAACAATGTGGCGGTAATGGTTGCATACACAGATCACAATTCTCTTACGTTCTTTGAACGAATTACAAACAAGAATATGAGAGTATTCCATTGGAGTCTCATGTTATAGACTCTTAATTTGCAAATCGTGCATGTTGCAGGTCGTAGGATTGTAATAGCAGATACGCTATAATGGATTTAACCTACCAACGAGATGCAATTGATTAGATATCAATGTTTTATATATGTATGGACAGAAGTTAATATGAACATAGATTAATTTTTTTGAATAAAAGAAATAGAATCCCTACAGTGGGCAAACAGCCCATTTGGCCCAACAAGTCCACACCGACCCTCTGATGAGTATTGAATCCAGATCCACTTCCTTACACCTATTATTCCACATTTCCTCGAACTAATGCAACTAGCCTACACACCCTGAACATTATGGGCAAATTAGTACGGCCAACATTATGGACGAAGACACCAGTAATTACTCAAATGTTCCTGAATCAGATTTTAAGTCATCAATCCCAGCACTTTCGAGTAATTAATTGCCAGATACCTATTGTATATTTAAACAAATAACTTTACTATTTATTGAATGCCCAATAACTTCAGCACAGAGAAAGTTGGAGGGCAAAGTAATTTATTTAATGTTTGGCTCCACCCTGACAGGCAACATCTTCCTGAGGACTCAATTACAACTCAATAACTGCCATCTGTTTCAGCATTGCGTAACTTCCAGACTTGCCAGAACATATTCTCATGTTTGTGGGATCTCATTAACAGCCAACTTCTGCTATGTGCTGAAACACGATGCTCTTCTCGGTAGTCTCTCTGTCTACACAAATCAAAGACTGATCCTACGATTAGCCTCCGTTCCTGGCCTTGAAAACCAACAAATCTGGTTTGGTCTGTTCTTTTTGCCACAAGCTGTCTCAAAAGCCAGAAGTTATTTGCGGACAGAAGTTTAAAGTTCACACCAGTTTCAATGAAAAAAAACCTGTGGTCTATCACCTGTGTTCCCCGTTGTTTTGGGTATGTTATTCATGTTCTTGTTTGTGATGACTGGATGGGCATTTGAACAGGAGCGGTTTAGAGGGATATCGGCCAAATTGGACTGCATTAATTTAGGATATCTGGTCGGCATCGATGTGTTATACCGAGTTCTTTCTGTGCTCTACATATAAATGATTCCATGACTCAAAGTGTGAATTTAGTTTCTCAAAATTTATTTTCTTCCATTGTACTTTTACCCATTTCTGAATGTCAAGGAATTATGTTCACCATTTTGTTTTCTTTGAATACTGATAGAACCTTATTCATAAAAGTTTACTTTGATATGATCTCTGCCAGCTTGCTCTCATATTGCATTCTACCCCTTCTTAACCAAACCCTTGGTTCTCATTTGCTGACTACTAAAGTGTTCCCAATTGTCAGAGCTATACTTGTTTCTTCCACTTGTTTTGCATTCAATACTACCTCTAACTTCTCTCGTCAAACAGCTTTTGGCCACTGTTCTGTTTGCACTCTGACGTCAGACAGGGGGAGAGAATCGCGGTAGTTGAACACTCTTGTTGTTCAGGTAAAGACATTGTGTTTGAAAATAGAAACAGGGAGATAAGGAAGGATTCGCAGGAGAAGGTCAAGCAGTCATGAAATGAAGTCATGTCTGACTAATTTTTAAGGTTTTTTTCTGAAGAAATCTCAACTAGAATGGACAGGGGGAGCCAGCAGATATGTTTAATTTGGACTTCCGAGTATATTGTAAAGGGTACCTCACAAAAGGTTAAATCAGAAGATAAAATCCTACGATGTTCGAGGTTGTCCATCTGTGAAGGTTATAAATGAATCTGTTACAGGTTGGCAACTCGTGATCATTGGCGTTTCACAGGGCAAACAGCTTGGAGGAAGAAAAATGATCTACTGTAGGGAAATATGCAGACGACAGAACATAAATGAAATGGCAGGTTGCAAGAGGATTACCAACAGTCTACAGAGAGATATTGGCAGGTTAAGCAAATGTGTAAAGAGATGGCAAATGAAGTATAATGTGGACAATACAAATTAGATCCCTTTTAAATGTATCAATTCTGCCCTTCGAGTTTTGGACTCCCCAACACTAAGGAAAAGACTTTGGCTATTTATCCTATC
>NC_057754.1:13659952-13660452 GCF_004010195.1 Chiloscyllium plagiosum | reverse complement strand
TTCTAGAAACCATCTGTCCTTATGGATGTGTCTCTGTGTGTTTGGGGAGGGAGGGTTTCTTGTAGTGTATGTCACATTTTTGTCAATAATTCAGACCTTCTCAGTTGTCATTCCAGCTCCAATTATTTTAATAAATCCCTGAATACAGGGACACATTTGAAAAACTCACTGGGTCCCGAATCAAACGGGTACCTTTGCCTACAGGCTGATGTATAATCGGTTTGCTTTCCTTCCTCTCAGTTAACGTAGTGACTATCTACGTCTTGCTTTATAAAGATTGTGGATTGTCTCCATGTGTCAGACGTTTCCTGGGGGCTATGGCAGCGGCGGATCTCCTTGTCATTATCCTCGACCTGATACTGAGACACATTCCCATTGTTTATCGGGAACAGTTTTGTTTCCTGATGGACTCTGTCCCCGCGTGTAATATCCACGCCGTCCACGGGGTCGAGAGAGATAGAAGGTGGAGAGAGAGAAAGGGTCGAGAAAGTGAGGGGGTG
>NC_057754.1:13641726-13659452 GCF_004010195.1 Chiloscyllium plagiosum | reverse complement strand
CTCCTCATGGGAGACTGGTTAGCAAGGTTAGATCTCATGGAATACAGAGGAAACCAACCATTTGAGTACAGAACTGGCTCAAAAGGTAGAAGACAGAGTGGTAGAGGGCTGCTTTTCAGACTAGAAGTCTGTGACCAGTGGAGTGTCACAACGATCGCTGCTTGATCCACTACATTTCGTCATTTTGTAAATGACTGGGATGAGAACATAGGAGGTATGGTTAGTAAGTTTGCAGATCACACCAACATTGGAGGTGTAGTGGACAGTAAAAAAGATTACCTCAGGTACATTGGGAACTTAATCAGATAGGCGAATGGGCTGTGGAGTGGCAGATGGAGTTTAATTTAGAAAAATGTGAGGTTCTGCAGTTGGGGAAAGTTGGGACTTATACACTTAATGATAAAGTCCTCGGGAGCATTGCTAACTTCCCAGCATCTACCCTGTCAAAGCTCCTCAGAATCTTGGATGTTACGTTTCATTTCTCTCTTATTTTTCTAAACTTCAATGGGTTCAACCTCAACCTCCTCCACCACTTCTTATTAGAAAATTCATCCATTCTGGGGATCAGCCGAGTGACCCTTCTCTGGCCTACCCCCATTGCAAGAATATCGTTCGTTCAGGCACTCACACTGTTAATAATATTCTAGGTGTGGTCTGACTCGCATCTTGTGAAGCTTTTCCAAGACCTCCCTATACTTAGACTCCATTCCCTTTGTAATACATGCCAGCATTTGACTTGCCTTCTCTATTACCTGCTGACCCTGTAAGTTACCTTTTTCAGATTGATGAACAAAAACTCCCATAACACTTTCTGCTGTCAGTCTGAAAACAAATCGTGTTAGCCTGACAGTAAGTCGGGACCATACTGAAATTGTTAGAAAGGACATGTCAATATACAATAACTGGCCACTTAGAAATACATTTTCTAAAAGAGAATTTGTTTCTGAGCCTGTTGGATTTTATTTGTTGGTGTGAATATAAATGGCAGAATTGTAATGATGTTGGAGGGGTGCAGTGGTATAGGGGATATGGTGTATTTCAATTATCAGAAGCCTTTACGCAAGTTTCATTAAGGGCTAAAGAGTAACTTAGTAGAGAATAGGGCCCCTTAAAGATCAATTAGGTCGCCTATGTGTGGAAACAGAGGAGATGGGTGAGATGTTAGACAAAACAGTCTTGTCAGTATTTACTGTGGAGCAAGACATGGAAGCTCGGGAACTTGGGGAAATAAATAGTGATGTCTTGGAAAGAATCCTCAACAGAGAAGAGAACGTGCTGGAATCTTAAAACAAATAAAGGTAGATCAATCCTCAGTAGCTCATTAGGTCGGTCTTAAAATATTATGGGACGCTAGGGAAGAGATTGCAGTGTCCCTTACAGAGATATTTATATTATCAACAGACACAGTGAGGTGTTGGAAGACTGGAGGGAACATAATGCTGTTCCATCACTTAAGGGCTGCAAGGAAAAGCCAGGAAACTGCAAACCAGTGAGTCCAGTGATAGGAGGTTGTTGGAGGAAATTCTGAGAGAAAGGAGCTGTGTGTATTTGGAAAGGCAAGGGCTGATTAGAGATAGTCAGCATGGCTTTGTGAGTGGAAAACCGTGTTTCACAAACTGGATTGACTCTTCAAGGAGGTGGCCAAGAGATAGATGAAGGCAGAGCAGTGAACTTTGTCCACATGGATAGCAAAGCATTTAACAGGGTTTGAAGGGATGTAGAACATCTAGTCAAGAGGAAGAAGGAAGCTTATTTAAGGTTGAGAAGTCGAGGGTCAGACAGGTTTCTAGAGGGTAACATGGAACAGCACGATGGCTCAGTGGTTAGCACTGCTACCTCATAGCACCATGGACTCCAATTCGATTCCAGCCTCAGGCGAATGTCTGTGTTGGGTTTGCACATTCTCCCCGTGTCAGCATGGGTTTCCTCCAGGTTCTCCGGATTCCCTTCACAGCCCAAGGGTGTGCATGTCAGGTGACTCAGCCATGCTAAATTACCCATAGTGTTCACGGATGTATAGGTTTGGTGCATTAGTCGGGGCAAATGGAGAGAATTAGGTTGGGGGGGTGGGTCTGGTTAGGGTACAGTTTGGAGGGTTGATATGGAGGTGTTGGGCCAAATGCCCTGTTTCCACACTGCAGGGAGTCTCTGAAGGTACCAGGAACGAACTGAGGAATGGACTTAGGACAGCTGGAAGGGGGCATGAAAAAACTTTGTTGGGAAGCATTAAGGAAAACCGTAAGGCATTCTCCACTTCTGTGTGGAACAAGAGCATGGCCAGAGTGAGGGTAGGGCCGATCAGGGATAGTGGAGGGAACTTGTGTCTGAAGTCGGAAGAGGTAGGGGATTTCCTTAATGCATACTGTGCTTCAGTATTCACTGCTGAGAGGGACCTTGTCATTTGTGAGGACAGAGTGAAATAGGCTGATATATATGAACAGGTTGATGTTAAGAATGAGGATGTGCTGAGTATTGTGTAAAACATAAGGGTAAATAACTCTATTGGACCAGACGGGATGTGCCCAAAGTTACTACACGAAGTGAGGGAAGACATTGCTGTGCACTTGGCGATGACCTTTGCGCCCTCACTGCCCACTGGAGTTGTACCAGATGGTTGGAGGGCGGCAAATGTTATTCCCTTGTTCAGGAAAGGGAATCCGGATAATGCTGGGAATTTCAGACTTGTCAGTCTTGTGTCTGTGGTGCACAGATTATTGGAGAAGACTTCAAGACAGGATTTATAATACCTTGGAAAACCATAGTTTGATTAGAGATAGCCAGCATGGCGTTTTAAGGGGCAGGTTATGGCTTGCAAATCTTATTGAGTCCATTGACGATGTGACAAAACACCTTTATGGCTCATTCATAAAGTATAGAGACATGGGATACAGGGAAACCTGTTTGTCTGGACACAGAATACCTGGCCCAAAGAAGATCGAGGGTGTTGAACGGAAAGCATTCATCCTGGAGCTCAGTGACCAGTGGTTTTCTGCAGGGAGAGGTTACAGGACTTCTGCTCTTTGTGATTTTATAAATAACTTGGATATGTGTGGAACACTGGGTTAGTAGGTTTGGCAATGACATGAAGTTTGGTGGAGTGGCTGATAGTGTGGAGGGCTGTTGTAGGTTGCAACGGGACATTGACAGGATGTAGAGCTGGGCTGAGAAGTGGCAGATGGAGTTGCAAAAGTGGGAAGTCATTCATTTTGGAAGACTGAATTTGAGTGCATAATGCAGGGTTAAAGGTAGGATCCTTGGCAGTGTGGAGTTCCAAGTCCATAGACCCCTCAAAGTTGCCACACAAGCTGATAGGCTTGTTAAGAAGGAATATATTGTGCTGGATTTCATTAGCTGGGGGATTGAGTTTTAGAGCCGTGCAGTTATGCTGCAGTTCTATAGAGCCCTGGTTTGATCCCAGTGAATATTGTGTTCAGTTCTGGTCCCCTCATTACAGGATGGATGTGGAAGCTTTAGAGAGGGTAAAGAGGAGATTTACCAGGATGCTGCCTGTACTGGAGAGCATGTCTTATGAAGAAAGCTTGAGAGATCTAAGGATTTTCTCATTGGAGTGAAGAAGTGTGAGGGGTGACTTGGTAGAGGCGAACACGATGATGAGGCAAAGAGAGAGTGAATAGTGAGAGACATTTTTTTTAACCTGACATAAATTGCTACTGCAAGGGGGTATAATTTTCAGGTGATTTGCGGATGGTAAAGGGGAGATTTCAGAGGTAGGTTCGTTACATATAGAGTGATGGATGAGTGGAATGCATTGCCAGCGGTGGCAGTAAAATTAGATGCATTCGGGACATTTAATATACTTCTGGGTAGGCACATGGATGATAATAAAATGAAGGGTACATAGATTAGTTTGATCATACAGTCGGATAAACGGTTGGCATGGCATCATGGCCGAAGGGTCTTGTGTTGTACTGTTCTGTGTTCTGTGTCTCTATGGTAAACTGGGTAATAATCTCAGATCAATGTAAAAGGATATGGCATTCAGGAAGAGCGAGGAACTGGCTACAAACTTTGCTTGATAGTAGGAGATAGAGGGTGATGAGAGACATTTTGTTTTTCTGACTGGAGGCATGTGACCAGCGGTGTAGTGGGCCCACTGTTGTTTGTCATTTGGATAAATGGTTTGGATGGGAATATTGGTTTCCTGGTATTAGGTTTTTTGGGTGGAAATTGGTGGTAAAGTGGACAGTGAAGAAGGTTGTTCAACAGGATGTACAGCACTGCTGGGATAGTGGGCTGAAGAATAGCAGATGGAGTTTAATTAGATACATGTGAAGTGTTCCATTTTGGTGAAACAAACCAGGGTGGGACTTGTACAGTTAACGTTCGGGCCCTTGGTTGTCTTGTCAGTCAGTGACCCAGGGATGCAGGTACACAGTTATTTGAAAGTGGTGTCACAGGTAGACAGGCTAGTGAAGCAGGCGTTTAGGATGGCTACCTTCATTGGTCAGAGCATTGAAAGTAGGAGAAGGATGTCATGGTGTATCTGTACAAGACATTGGCAAGGCCACCATGAAACCGTTGTTGATCAGCAGGATGAACTCATCTACTTCACTTACCTGCTTTAGGGAAGGACACCTGACACACTAACCTGGTCTGGCCTCCACGTGACTCCAGACCCACAACAATTTGGCTGACCTTGAGCTACCTTCTGGGCAATTACCTGTGGGGGCAAAGATTGATGGTCCAAACAGTGGCATCCTCATCCCATGAATGAATAAATAAAAATACATATGTCCCTCCCTCCCTGCAAACCCCTTCAGCTGCAGCAATCCGTACTGGCTTTGTAACATCCTCAGTGCTTGGCCGCCTACTGTGAAGCGATTCTGTGATGTTTCCTCCTGCATTGATAGTGATTTGTGTCTGCCGCTTCTGGTTGTCAGTTCCAGCTGTCCGCTGCAGTGGTCGGTATATTGGGTCCAGGTCAATGTACTTGTTGATTGAATCTGTGGATGAGTGCCATTCCTCTAGGAATTCCGTGGCTGTTCTCTGTTTGGCTTGTCCTATAATAGTTGTGTTGTCCCAGTCGAATTCATGTTGCTTGTCATCTGCGTGTGTGGCTACTAAGGATAGCTGGTCGTGTCGTTTCGTGGCTAGTTGGTGTTCATGGATGCGGGTCGTTAGCCTGTCTTCCTGTTTGTCCTATGTAGGACACTCGTGTGCCAGGGTCAAGGATGTCTCTGAATAATAGCAGAACATTCGGAACGGAGAGTGTGAACAGCCAGAGACCATTGTGCACATTTGTACGATTGACCAAGATAGACAAAGGAATGGGGTCTTGTGAAATTAGTACAGGGATTTCAGTAAGAATTTAAAAAGCACGACCTCAAGTAATCTCTGGGAGTAATCTCTGGATTACTCCCAGTGCCATGTGCCAGTAAGGATAGAAATAGAAAGATAGGCTGGATGGATGTGTGGCTGAGGAGCAGGTGAAAGGGGCAGGGTTTTCAGTTCTTGGATCAATGGGATCTCTTCTGGGGTAGAGGTGACCTGTAAAAGAGGGATGGGTTGGACTTGAACCAGAGGGTCACCAGTATCCCGGGAGGGAGATTTGCTAGTGTTATCCTGGAAGGGTCTCAACTAGTTTGGCAGAAGTTTGGGACTCTGAATAAGAGAGGGTCCATTTACCATTTAGGGGAAGATACATCAGCCAACAAGAGCAAGTTTCCTATTCAGGATATTCGGGTAAACAGTAAAGGAAGGGAAAAGATTTCTGGTTTAATGAGCATTTATTTCAACACGCGAGACCTGACTGGCAAGGCAGACAAGCTCAGAGCATGGAATGGCTCTGGGGACTGGCATATTCTAGCCATAACAGAGACATGGCTGAGAGAAGGGCAGGACTGGCAGCTCAGTGTTCCAGGATACAGAAACTACAAGCGTGACAAAAGGGCAAGTAAGTGAGGAGGGTGTGCTGCCCTTTTGATAAAGGAGGACATAACAACAGTGTTTAGAGAGGATACTCTTAAGCGGTTATCAAATGAGGCCACATGTTTGGAAGTTATAAACAAAAAGAGCATGGTCACACTGTTGGGACTGTGTTATGACCCTCAAAAAGCCACCGGATACTAGAGGAGCAGATGTGTTGAGAGATTGGTGATAACAGTAGGAATAATAGAGTAGTATTGTTTGGAGATTTTAATTTCCCCTGGATTGACTGGGCCACCCAGAGTGTAAAAGGCCCGTACGGAGTGAAATTTGTCAAATATGCCCAAGAACATTTCCTAAATCAAGATGTAGACGGCCTAACTCTACTCAGGCGGGTGCAACACTGGACCTCCCCTCAGAAACCGTGGTCAGGCAAGTGACTAAAGTCTCAGTCGGACAGCAGTCTGGGTCCAGTGACCACAATTGTCTGAGAATTCACATAATTATGGAAAAACATCGAACAGGTCCACAGACCAAGATGCTAAACTGGAGCAGCGCCAGCTTTGGGGCCATTAGGCAGGATCTAGCAGAGGTCGTTTGGGTAAAGCTAAAAATCACACAACACTTGTTTATAGTCCAACTAGATTTGGAAGCGCTATTGATCGGTCCAAAAGATGAAAGACTTAATCTAAATTTGTTTGATATTACATTCCATGACACGGCTATCCTGTTGCTATAAATTCTGTGCCTTATGACTGTGCTCCACAATCACCAATAAAGGAGCAGTGCTCCGAAAACTAGCGCTTCCAAACAAACCTGCTGCACGTGGTGTTGTGTGACTTTTAACTTTGCCCACCCCAGTCCAACACTGACATCTCCAAATCATGACTACCATCGATTGGGTGAGTCTGTTTGAATAAAAAGGAACGACTGGCAAATGGGAGGCATTGAAAAGTGTGATCTCAAGCATCCAGTGTCAGTATGTCCCTGTTCGGATGAAGGGACATGCAGGCAGGTTCAGGGATCCCTGGCTGGTGGGGGATATTGAGGCTCTGTTCAGGAAAAAGAAGGTGGCATACATTGGCTTTAAGGTTTCTGTATCTACATAACCTCTTCCTGTCCTAATGGCATAATCAATCTTTGGAGACCCTACAATCTTCTAAGGTCCCTGCTGCACTCTCGATCTGTAGAACTCACTCCAATGCCTGTGTCTCTCCCGATCCAGTTCCTACAAGACCCACTGTCTATATAACATCCTCCTGTCGCTAGCACCCACCCTGTGAAAGTAATCTCCTCCAGTCTCTCCATCCATCTACTCATCGCCATAATCTCCTCCAGCTCTGACATCCCAATCTGTGTAAATGTCACCCTCTCCGACAACCCTTCCCTTGACCAAACTGCAGGAGCTTACTAATGGTCCTTTTTTTTCTGTGAAACTGTCTCCAAACAAAATTGCAGTCCTTATCTCTCAGAAAATCTGTCAGACTCCACACCCTCCATATCCAAATAAATTCCAGAACCTTAGCCTTCCTATATCTATAAACATCTTTGGTCTGACTACTCTGCGTATGTTTGCTTGTTTTTTCAATTTGTACAAACTACTTTAGCTCTGTAATCTGCTCTTAAAGCACTCCTTGTCTGTGTAAACCACCCCATCCTCCCGACATCCTTATGCCTGTAAACTGCTCAATCCCTCTCAACCTCCCCATTTCCATGTAGGCCCTACAGCTCTCCACAATTCTGTAACCTCCTGTGGCTCTACGTTCCTCCTTCCTGGTGAAACCACGTCTAATCCACAGAACTCTCGGAGTTCTGCGCCTGATCATCTGCGCCTGATCAGACCATTGCTGTCTCTGTTACCTCTGACATTCCTAGTAACCCGTCGTATTTGTGTATCTTGCTCCAGATTATCTTCCTCTCCAGCTTTCTGAAACATCTGCGTGCCATTGTAACCCTTCCTATATAGAACACAGAACATAGAACAGTACAGCACACTACAGGCCCTTCGGCCCTCAATGATGTGCCGACCTTTTATCCTACTCTGTGATCAAACTATAATCTACAGACCCTACATTTTACTATTATCCATGTGCCTATCGAAGAGTTAATTAAATATCCCTAATGTAATTGACTCAAATACCACCGTTGGCAGTGCATTCCACGCATCCACCACTCGCTTTGTAAAGAACCTACCTCTGACAAAGACCCTGAACCTTCGTCCAATCACCTTTAAATTATGCCCCCTTCTGATAGCCAACTTCACAATGGGATAATTCTCCGGCTATCCACTCTATCTCAGACTCGCATCATCTTGTGCACCTCTATCAAGTGACTTATCATCCTCAATGAGAAAAGCCCTAGCTCCCTCTGCCTTTCTTCATAAGGCCTGCCCTCCAGTCCAGGCAGCATCCTGATAAATCTCCTCTGCGCCCTCTCTAGCTTCCACATCTTTCTGATAATGAGGCAACCAGAACTGAAGATAAAATTCCAAGTGTGGTTTAACCAGGGGTCTATACAGCTGCAGCATAACTTTGTGACTCTTAAACTCAATCTCCCTGCTAATGAAAGCCAACACACCATACACATTCTCAAAGCTCCGAACAACTTGGTTGACAACTATCAGGGATCTATGGATTGAACCCCACCATCCCGCTGTTCCTCGACACTCACCAAAAATCCTGCTTTTAACCTTGTCAAGGTTTTCTGTGAAATCCTTCCAATCTTAAACCCTCCCAATTTTGGTAACTTCCTCCAGTGTCTACAACACTCCTAAACTGTGAAATCTCTTCACGTCCCTACAATCCTCCTTAGCTCTGTAACCTCCTTTATGAGCATCAACACTCAAAATTCTTGAAACCTCTTTTTACCACTGCAATATTCCTAATATCTGCATTACCCTCCTGTCCTTATATCCCTCCCTGTCCACATAACCTCCACCGTCCTCCAGTGACCTTCTGGGGAACATTGCAGAGGAAGGAAGAGTTGTAGAGTCTGGACCATGTTACAGAGGTAGGAAGGGCTGCCAAAACTGTAGGGTGGTACAAATGTAGGAAGGGAGGTGGATCCTGCAGGAGGTTAGAGTTAGCAGGAGTTATACAACCTGCAGGATGGGACCAAGTTAGAATGGGTTATGGAAACTGAAGGATGTTCCAGTTTGAATGATGGATTTTATTTTTGATTGGACCACTGTCCAATCTTGTTGACCTAATTTTGGAGATATTTATCAGAATGGCTGAACACCGCTTCAGGTTCCCAGGCTGGGAGATGTGAGTTCAGATGTGAATCTATTTACCCTTTCTATCTGTGTGCCTGACACTGACCTGGTGCTGCTAATGTGCTCTCCAGATCTGCATGACTGACCAGAGCTCAGTTCAACAAAGCGTTCGATTGGAGTGATTTTTTTCCCATTATATTTCAGCGGTAGTTTCACGAGATGCAGGAATTGGAGAGTTTTGATTTTGAGAGAATGAAACCTTTACCATTGCAAAATGGAAAGCTTTCAAAAATGAGATAACGAGAGTCCAGAGACAGTATCCAGTATTCCTGTTAGGGTGAAAGAAAGGCTTATCTGTCCAGGAAATATTGGATTACTAGAGAAATTGATGTTTTGGTTAGGAAAAAGAAGGAAGCATTTGTCAAGTACATATAGGAGACATCCAGTGAATCCTTAGAGTATAAAAGCAGTAAGAGTAGACTTAAAAGCGAAAGGCAGACAGGGGATAGCGTTGGCAGATAGGGTTAAGTAGAATCCAAAGGGATTTTACACACACACATAAATGACGAAAGGGTAGAAACTTTGTCCACTCTTAAAAAAAAAACATAATTTACTTTTTCCCACAATTTCCTGTCACAACCCTGTCACTGATGTACAGTTTTAGTTCAACTTTGTCGCATCCTGTTCCTTTCGGCTTGACTTCAGCCAGATCCCCATGCTGTTCCGATGCTTCACCTTTTCTATTGGGCTTTGGAAAGCGCCTTTTACCTGAACCCTGTCCGAGCATCCTCTCTGTCAGTTTAAAGCCCTGTCCATAAACCTACCGACATGATTGGACGGGACACTGCTCCCAGACCGGTTCCAGTGTGCCCATCCTAATGGATTATTTTTTAAGTCGGGTATGGGGTGTGGGTGTCTCTGGCTGACCAGCCTTTCTTGCCCAGCCGTAGCTACCCTTGAGCTGAGTAACTTGCTCGGCCATTTCAGAGGGTAACTGAGAGGCAAACACTTTGCTGTGGGTATGTCGTGCAGACCACATGAGGATTGGCAGATGTCCTTCTCGAAAGGGCAAGTGTTTGGATTTCTTGTACATCAGCAATGATTTCATGTTTATTTGTGGATTGTTTATTACTATTTTTAAAATTGTTGGTTTCAAATTTCTCCATTCCTAATGGTGGGATTCAAACCTGCTTCCCCTGAACATTAGCTGAGACTTTGAATACAGTCTCTAGCAATAATACCACTAGGCAATCACTTCGCCTGATCACTGGTTGCTCATCCCTAAACACTGATACCAGTGCATCATGATTTTGCCTGTCCTCGGATGCTGCCTGAATTGCTGTGCTCTTCCAGCACCACTGATCCAGAATCTGGTTTCCAGCATCTGCAGTCATTGTTTTTACCACCATGAAGTTAACCCCGTTCTTCCGATCTAATTGTGTGACCCTGACATCTTCCAGCACTCTGGTGATATCACTCAGTATCTCTCCATGTGTTATCGTCACTGTGTGGGTCTAACTCCTGCCTCTGTCAGTATCTCTCTCTCTCTATTTCTCTCTCTCTCTCTTTTTCTCTCTCTTTCTCTGTCCGTCTCTCTCTCTCTCTCTCTTTCTCTTTCTGTTTCTCTTTCTCTCTCTCTCTCTCTCTCACACACACACACACTTGCAGCTATTCCAGATTCCCATCTAACAGAATTCTCCACCATGATGAGACAAGGCAGCAAGGAACAGGAATGGAGACAGGGATTTTCCAGATCTCTGTGATACTCAGGACCATTCTCCATGTGTAACCCTCACTGCATCAGTCTAATTTCCAATTCTGTCTGTCTCCTGTAGCTACTCAGGAAGGTCTTGACTCAATAGATTTCCCAGCTGCTGGGTGTCTCGTCCATCACCAAATTGAAGATGGTTGGTCAGCTAGAGAGACAAAGAGTAGGGAGAGCTGGAGCCTTCAATAAATCCTGCAGTGAGGTAAGACCACTCGCAGTGCACAGAGCAGAGAGCAATAAGAGGGCTCCAAACATCAGCTAACAAGACATGACATAGATAGAGTGCTGGAGGGGGAGCAGAGTACAGACTTACTACCAAGTGCTAAGACTTACTACTCTGCAACACCATCTATGGCAAGTCTTGTGGACCAGTTTCTTCAATAATTTTTAATTCCTATAACAAGTCTTATCTCTGTAACCTCCTCATTTCCTTATAGTCCCTCCACATAATTGAAATTTACTGCTTTTTCAGACTGCCATCCCGATGTCTGAAACTTGCTTCATTGTCTGCAACATGCCTTGTCTCAGTAGTCTCCTCCTCCAATAACTTGAGACAGAGTCATGCAGCACGGAAATGCTTCCTTCGATCCAAGTCGTCCATGATGACCAGAGTCCCTTAACGTTTCCTGCATTTGACCCAAATCCCTTCAAACCTTCTCCTCTCCATGTACTTGCCCAACTGTCTTTTTAATGTTGTCATTGTGCTTTTCTCTACCATTTCTCCTGGAAGTTCATTCCATACCTGCACCATCCTCTGTGTGAAATATATTCTCCTCCAATCCCTTTTATGTCTTTCCTCTCTTCCCTCATATTTATTCCCTCTAGAACATAGAACATGACAGTGCAGTAATGGCCCTTCGGTCCTCGATGATGCGCCAACCTGTGGAACCAATCTGAAGCCCATCTAACCAACACTATTACAATTTAAATGCCCTTAAAGGTGACGAGTCCACTGCGGTTGCAGGCAGTGCGTCCCACGCCCCTACCACTCTGAGTGAAGAAACCACCTCTGGCATCTGTCCTATATCTATCACCCATCAATTTAAAGCTATCTCCCCTCGTGTTAGGCATCGCCATCCAAGGGAAAAGTTCTCATTGTCCAACCCATCTAACCCTCTGATTATCTTATTTGTCTCAGTTAGTAGACCTGAAAACATCTTCTCTTGAACGAAAACAGCTTCATGTTCCTCAGCCTTTCTCATAAGACACTCCCTCCATACCAAATGACATCCTCGTAAATCTTCTTTGAACTCTTTGCAAAGCTTACACATCTTTGATGTAATTTGGTGACCTAAACTGTACACAACGCTCCAAATGATGCCTCATCAGAGTTTTGTTCAGCTGCAGCATGATCTCATGGTTCCGAAACTCAATCCCTCGACCAATAAAAGCTCACACATTGAATGCCTTCTTAACAACCCTATCAGACTGGGTGGCAACTTTCAACGATCTGTGTGCGTGTACACAGAGATCTCTCTGTAACACTACCAAGAATCTTACCACTAGACTAGTACTCTATGTTCCTGTTACTCCTTCCAAAATGAATGACATCACACTTTTCCACATTAAAATCCATTTATGAACTCTCGGTCCAGCTCTGCAACTGATATATGCCTCTCTGTAAACGACAGCACCCTTCATCACTCTCCACAACTTTACCGACCTTAGTGTCATCCGCAAATTTACTAACCCATCATTCAATGCCCTCATCCATGTCATTTGTATAAATGACAAGCAACATTCGACCCAAAACAGATTCTGGTGTAACCAACTAGTAACTGAGCTCCAGGATGAGTTTTTCCCATGAAACACTACTCTCTGTCTTCTTTCAGCGAGCTAATGTCTGATCCCAACTGCACAATCACCCTCAATCCCATGCCTCCGTATTGTATACAATAGCCTACCGTGGGGAACCTTAACACACGCCTTACTGTAATCCATATACAACACATCAACTGCTTTACCGTCATCCACCTTCTTAAAGAACTCAATAAGGTTTGTGAGGCACAGCCTGCCCTTCACAATGCCGTGTTGACTATCCCTAATCAACTTATTCATCTCCAGATGATTATATATCCTATCCCTTACAAGCCTTTCCCACGCTTTACCCAGAATTGAAGTAAGGCTCACAGCTCTAGAATTAGCAGGGTTTTCTCTACTCCCCTTCTTGGACAAAGGGACAACATTTTCGATCCTCCAGCCTTCTGGTACTATCTCTAGACAATGACGGCATAAAGATCAAAGCCAAAGGATCGGCAATCTCCTTTCTGGCTTCCCAGAGAATCCAAGGATAAATGGCATTAGGCCCAGATGAGTTACCTATTTTCACACTGTGCAGAATTGCGAACACCTCCGCCTTCTGCAGTTCAATCCCATTTACTTATGGACTCCACTGCCCTGGGGTGAAGACGTGGGTTAATCAACTTACCTGTATCTCTCATGGTTTTATAAGCCTTTGTAAGGTCACCGCTCAGCCACCTATGCCCAATGGAAATAGGAAGGACAATGATATAAATATTTCTGCTCGTGTCCCTGCCACTACTTTGCCACAATGTTCTGGGATACACTTGTTCAGGACCTGGGGCTTTCTCTACCTTTGTGCTTTAAGACCTCAAGCACCATCCTTTCTGTAATAGGGACTCTTTACAAGACATCACTGTTTCTTTCCATTTGTGTATTAGTCTTTGTCCATAATACGTTCTGATTTGAAATATTTATTTAGGCTCTCGCACATCTCCTGTGGTCCCACACTTGGATGGCCTCACTGATACTTGAGGAGCCCGAGTGTCTGTCCAGTTGTTTTTTTTTTTGTCCTTGTGTGCTATGGAAAATTCTTTGCATTCTCCTTAACATTGTCTGCCAAATCTATCTCATGCCCCCCATGTTGTTTTCCAGCTTAACCACCCTCTCCGTTTCTGTCACACCCTCCAGTATCAGTAACGTCTTCATCAATCTTTGCTCCATTTAGTTTCAGGAAATGTTTCCTAAATCAGAATGATCAGAATTCTATGCAGTATTCCAAATGTGTGTTGATTATCCCTAATTAATCCTTGCCTTTGCAAATGCATGTAACCCCTGTCCAGCAGAATCACTTCCAACAACATATGCATCATTGACATCAAGCTAATTGGCTTTGATGTCCCTGGCTTTCCCTCGCAGTCATTCCTAAACACTGGCACAACACAAACCATCCTCCAGGCTTCCAGCTCATCACTGGTGGTTGTCAGTGATAGAAAAAATCTCTTTATGGGACGCCACAGTTTCTTACTGAGCTTCCCACAATATCCTGGGATATCCTTGATTAGTTCCCAGGGCTTTGTCTATCTTTTATTCATTTTAAAACCTCCAGTACCTCCTGTTATGTGGAGTCTTTTGGAGACATCACTGTTTATTTCCCTGAGTTGCCCAGTCTTTCTCCACAATAAATTGAAACATGACATTTTCGTTTCGGATCTCAGCCATCTCCTCTGTTTCCACAGTTGGATGGCCCCATTGATCTTTAAGGAACCATATTCCGTCCGTATTTAATTATCTCTTGTTAATACACTTGCATTTTCCTTCGCCTGATCTACCAGAGCTTTCTGTGGTCCCCTTTGTTGGCTCCTGATTTCCCACTTAAGTGTATTACTCCACCCATAATATTCTTGAAGGGATTCCTTTAATCTAGCTGACGATACGTGACATGTGCCTCCTTTTTCTTGACCAGAACCTCAATACCTCCAGTCATCCAGTGTTCCCTACTTGTGTCAGCAATATCCTTCACACTAACAGGGATATGCTGACCGTGAACTCTCATTTTATTTCTCCTTTGAAAGCTTCCCACCTGCCTAACGTCCCTTTACCTGCAAATAGCCTCCACATTCAATTGTTAAAAACTCTTGACTCTTACCTTCTGGATTCAGGAAAGGCCAATTTTGATCAACTTGTGGACCAGCCATGTTCTTTTCCATCGCTATTTTCAAACAGATAGAATTGTGGTGACTTTGCCAAAGAGTTTTCCCACGAACACCTCAGTCCATTTCCCTCCCTTGTTTCCCAAGGTGAGGTCAGGTTTTACCCCTTCCTGCTGTCCGACCATTTACATTCTGACTGGGACAGTTTTCTTGAAAATGCCTAACAAATCCCTCCCACCCAAGTTCTGCCTACTCTGGCAGTTCCAGTGTAGGTTTAGAAAATTATTATCCACGACCATTACAACCCTATCTTTAGTTAAAAATCACACAACACCACGTTATCGTCCAACAGGTTTAATTGGAAGCACACTAGCTTTCGGAGCGACGCTCCTTCATCAGGTGATAGTGGAGGGCTCGATCATAACACAGAATTTATAGCAAAAATTTAGTGTGATGTAACTGAAATTATACATTAAAAAATTGATTGTCTGTTAAGCCTTTCATCTGTTATAATCCAGTGATAGTTTCACTTCTTTCATGTGTAAATCACAAAACCTTTTTTTAAAGTTGCATTCTCGGGTTAGCTGTTAACAATGGGGTTAGCAAGACAATATGTTAATATGTTTTGCTATAAATTCTGTGTTACGATCGAGCCCTCCACTATCACCTGATGAAGGAGCGTCACTCCGAAAGCTAGTGTGCTTCCAATTAAACCTGTTGGACTATAACCTGGTGTTGTGTGATTTTTAACTTTGTACACCCCAGTCCGACACTGGCATCTCCAAATCAGAACCCTATCCTTCTTACAGATATCTGCGATCTCCCGACATATTTGCTGCTCAATTTCCCGCTGACTGTTAAGGGCCTGTAGTACAGTCATATCAAAGTGATGACCCATTCTCAATTATTATTTCCACCATTTCAGTATCACTGGGTGATCCCCAGGAATATCCTCTCGAAGTGCTGCAGTGATGTATCACTGATCAAAAACTCCATTCCCCCTCCTGTCTCATCTCCTGTTCTCTCCATCCTGTAGGATCTGTAACCTGGGACATTGAGCTGTCAGTCTTGTCCCTCCCTCAGCTGTGTTTCTGCCATACCTATGGTGTCCTAGTCCCATGTTCCCGTCCATCTGCCTTACCTTTTCGGCTTGTTATGTTGAAATAAAGGACCATACATCAGGAGCATCTCGGAACTGACAGCCAGACTACTGCGACCCCTAGGACTCATAACGGCACACAAACCAACAGCCACGCTCAGACAACAACTCACCAGAACGAAGGACCCGATACCCAACATGAGCAAAACGAATGTAGTGTACAAAATACCATGCAAGGACTGCACAAAACACGATATAGGACAAACAGGAAGACAGCTAACAATCCGCATACATGAACATCAACTAGCCACGAAACGACACGACCAGCTATCCTCAGTAGCCACACACGCAGACAACAAGCAACATGAATTCGACTGGGACAACACTACTATCATAGGGCAAGCCAGACAGAGAACAGCCCTAGCCAGGGGACGAAACGTTTGCAACAAAAACTTCCTGCTCGGCGAACAGAACCACAATAAAGAAGTTAATTGATCAGTTTTCCCTCATTGCCAGTTGTGCTAGTGCCTGCCTTGTCGATTGAAATTACACTTTTGAAATTCTGTCCCAGCCTCAACTTTCAGACTGTAGCTTGAGACCATCCCCCTCACTGTGGACAACACCCTCCTCTTTCATGTCATTTACAAACCTACTAATGATACCTTCTGCTTTCACATGCAAGTGATTAATGCCCAGAAGGAACAGAAATGGTTCCTGCACAGATCCCTGTGGTACACCCACTGAGCAAAGGCTTTCAATCCCAAAACCAACCCTCCAACAATTTTGGATCCAATTTGCCAACTTGTCTTTGATGGCATGGGCTCTTCCCTTTTGGGCCAGCCTTCCATGTGGAACCTTGTCAAAGCCCTAACTAAACTACATGGAACACAAATCATCTGCACGAGCCTCATCAATATCTTCAATCGTAATTTCAAAGAAAACTCACCTGATTTCATCAGGCAGGATCTTGCTCTACCAAATGCATGCTGACTATCACTAATCGATCTCTGCCTTTCCAGTTATTGAATGAACCTGTCCCTCAGAATTGATCTTAATTTCGTCCCACTGCAGTCCCACAGTGGCTGAAGGACCTGAACTGAAGGGAATTTATATTTGTCAGGCATTGGTGTTGGAGAGACTGTTTGGTCTGAAGGTTGATAAGGCCCCGGGGCCTGATGGTCTACGTCCCAGGGTACTGAAGGAGATGGCTTGAGAAATCGCGGATGCGTTGGTGATTATTTTCCAGAGTTCGATAGATTCGGGATCAGTTCCTGCGAATTGGATGGTGGCTAATGCTGTACCACTTTTTAAGAAAGGTGGGAGAGAGAAAACAAGAAATTATAGACCAGTTAGTCTGACCTCAGTGGTGGGAAAGATGCTGGAGTCTATTATAAAGGATGAAATTACAACACATCTGGATAGTAGTAACAGGATAGATCACAGTCAGCATGGATTTATGAAGGGGAAATCATGCTTGACTAATCTTCTTGAATTTATTGAGGACGTAGCTCTGAAGATGGACAAGGGAGGTCCAGTAGATGTCGTGTACCTGGACTTTCAGAAAGCTTTTGATAATGTCCCACATAGGAGGTTAGTGAGCAGAATTAGGGCACATGGTATTGGGGGCAAAGTACTAACTTGGATTGAAAGTTGGTTGGCTGATAGGAAACAAAGGGTAGTGATAAACGGCTCCATTTCGGAATGGTAGGCATTGACCAGTGGGGTACCGCAGGGATCCGTGCTGGGAACGCAGCTTTTTATAATATTTGTTAATGATATAGAAGATGGTATCAGCAATAACATTAGCAAATTTGCTGATGATACAAAGCTGGGTGGCAGGGTGAAATGTGATGAGGATGTTAGGAG
>NC_057754.1:13637458-13641637 GCF_004010195.1 Chiloscyllium plagiosum | reverse complement strand
CCCTGGTGAGACCACACCTGGAGTACTGTGTGCAGTTCTGGTCTCCAAATTTGAGAAAAGACATTCTGGCTATTGACGGAGTGCAGCGTAGGTTCACGAGGTCAATTCCTGGAATGACAGGATTACCTTACACTGAAAGACTAAAGTGACTGGGCTTGTATACCCTTGAGTTTCGAAGATTGAGAAGGGATCTGATTGAGACGTATAAGATTATCAAAGGATTGGACACTCTGGCGGGACGAAAGATATTTCCACTGATGGATGAGTGCCGAACCAGAAGACACAGCTTAAAAATACGGGTAGACCATTTAGGACAGAGCTCAGGAGAAACTTCTTCATCCAGAGAGTGGTGGCTGTGTGGAATGCTCTGTCCCAGAGGGTAGTGGAGGCCCACTCTCTGGATTCATTTAAGAAAGAGTTGGATAGAGCTCTCAAGGATTGTGGAATCAAGGGTTATGGAGATAAGGCAGGAGCAGGATACTGATTAGGAATGATCAGCCATGCTCATATTGAATGGCGGTGCAGGCTCGAAGGGCTGAATGGCCTACTCCTGCACCTATCGTCTATTGTCTATTGTCTAAAGCTTCCTGGGTTTGTATGTGTGCTAAACACCAAGACAATACAGCAGGCGGGTGAGCCTGGAAACTCTAGCTGAGGGGAAACACTGCTGAGGGCAAGGTAAGTCAAGGCAATAATTCTGTGAGCATTCAAGTCAGCTCAAAGTGAATGTGTGCAAACACTGAGTGAGCAGCCCAGAGGGACAGTCCACGAACTGGCGGTGTGTCCCTGAGCACGGTGTCCTTGCAGCAGTATTGAGTGTGTACAAACACAGACTCAGCAGCCCAGAGGGACAGTTCACGAACTGGTGGTGTGTCCCTGAGCACAGTGTCCTTGCAGCAGCATTGAGTGTGTACAAACACGTAGTGAGCAGCCCAGAGGGACAGTCCGTGAGCTGGGGTGTGTTTCCCTGAGCACAGTGTCCTCACAGCAGCATTGCAATGAGATTTGTCAGTGTATCCTGGGCCGCAGCATTGAAGTACAGATGCATACGTCAGTGGGTCGGAGATGTGCTAGGATGGCATGGTGAGGCTGGCACGTGACAGATGCCAGCATTGGAGGGTGTGGAGTACATGCAGCTTCTGTCAGTGCAGTGTCCCCCGAGACGTTAGTGTCCATGTAGAGGATTTCAGGAGTGAGGGATGAAAGTCACCAGTTACCAGCCCGGACTTTCATGTCAAATTCTCCATACTGTGTTTCCCCACAGGGGAAGGAGGGAGGATATGAAGCAACACATCAAAACTGGAAGTCTTGATCTAACGTCCCTCCCCAGATTCCTGACCTCACACACCTCCCTCCCTCCCACGCCTCACTCCCTCCCACGCCTCACTCCCTCACACATTCACCAACTGACGAGAATCCACAAACTGAGTGAAACTTGGAACACAGTCATTTCAGCTCTAAATGTTTTGGCAGCCTTTTATCCTACTCTAAGATCACACTAACCTACATAACTTTCAATGCACTAACTTCCATGTGCCTATCCAGAGTCTTTTTAAATATCCCTAATGTATCTGACTCTACTACCACCGGTGGGGGTGCATTCCGCCCCCACCACTCTCTGAATAAAGAACCTATGTCTGACATACCCCCGAAACCTTTCTCCAATCACCTTAAAATTACGCCCCTTGTTGATAGCCACTTCTGCCATGGGAAAAGACTTTGGCCATCCAATCTATCTATGTCTCTCAACATCTTGTAAACCTCTATCAAGTCACCTCTCAACCTTCTTCGTTCCAGGGAGAAAAGCCTGAGCTCCCTCAATCTTTCTTCCTAAGACATGTTCTCCAGTCCTGGCAGCACCCTGGTAAATCTCCTCTGCACACTCTGAGGCTTCCACATGTTTCCTATACTGAGGCAAACAGTTCTGAACACAATATTCCAAGTGTGGTTGAACCACAGCTTTATTGAGCTCAGCATTAACCTCGCCGCTCTTAAACTCAATCCCCCATAATGATAGCCAACACACCATACACCTTCTTAACAACCTTATCAACTTGGGTGGCAACACTGAGGAAACTATGGACATGGACCCCAAGATCCCTCTGTTGCTCTAAACTGCCAAGAATTCTGCCTTTAACTCTGTATTCTGTATGCAAATGCAACCTTCCAAAATAAATCAATTCACACTTTTTAAGGTTTAACTCTATCGGCCACTTATCAGCCCAGTTCTGTATCCTGTCGATGTCCTGTTGCAAACTACAACAACCCTTCACACTTTCCACAACTCCATTAACCTTCATGTCATCGGCAAACGTTCTAACCCACCATTCCACTTCCTCATCAAAGTCATTTATAAAAATCACAAAGAGCACAGTTCCCAGAACCGATCCCTGTGGAACACCACTGCTCACTGAGCTCCAGGCTGAATACTTTCCACCTGCTACCACCCTCTGTCTTCTATGGGCCAGCCACGCCCGTATCCAGAGAGCCAAATTTCCCTGCGTCCCATGCCTCCTTACCTTATGAATAAGCCCATAACGGGGAACCTTATCAAACGCCTTCTAAAATTCGTGTTCACCACATCGACTGGTCTATCTTCATCAACATGTTTTTTCACATCTTCAAAGAATTCAATAAGGTTTGTGAGGCATGACCTGCTCCTCAAAAAGCCATGCTAACGACCTCTAATCATACTATTTTTTTAAGTAAGTGTAAATCCTGTCTTTCAGAATCGTCTCCAATACTTTGCCCACAACTGGTGTAAGACTGACTGTTCTATCATTCCCAGGGTTATCCTTATTCCCTTCCCTGAACAAGGGAATAACATTTGCTACCCCCCAATCATCTAGCACTACGCCAGTGGACAGTGAAGACGCAAAGATCATCACCAAAGTCACATCAATCTCTTCCATCACCTCCTGGAGTAACCTTGTGTATACCCTATCTAGCCCAGGAGATTCATCTATCCTTATGATTGTACTTCAATCAGTCTGTCTTTCCCCTCAACCTGTCTACACCCTGTCCAACCAATTGATTGACTGCTTTCCTTTTCAGTGCAATATACAGTGTTGCCTTGCTGAGCAAGTATGGTTCCCAATGTCCTGCAAATCATGAAATCAAAAAGAAAGGAACGCACCAATGCCTTCCTGATAAAGAGCTCATACCCGAACTATCGACTCTCCTGCTCCTCGGCTGCTGCCTGACCTGCTGTGCTTTTTCAGTACCACACCTTTCGACTCTGATCCCCATCAACTGCAGTCCTCAGTTTCTCCATTAACGAGGGATATCCCCTTTGCACACTGAGCAGGGAATTAACCATCAGAAACTCATTGTATGTGGAGCTGACTGCTCAGTTCTGGAAAGTTGCACTTGATAAATACATTCTTTTTTAAAAAAAGAAATTACACTTCAACAAATATTCATTCAGTCCCAGAGTTACAATGTTGGTTCATGGTTCGGGCAGCCTGATAACAAATAGTGAATGAATGAGGAACTCCGAGGTACTGGGAATTCCAGGTGTTATATTCCAGCTTACGATAATGCTGGGAATATTATCAGACAGACTGATGTGACAATGGCATGAGTTGACATGTGGAGGTGGAATATTTTTGCCATCACAGAGACGTGTTTGAGGCAGGTCAGGGCTAACAACTCAGTATTCTGTTGTTCTGGACCTATAGGCAGGACAGGAGAGGGTGTTAAAGAGGAGCTGGTGATGCATTGTTAATTAAGGAACAGTTACTGTAGTAAGGAGGGACGATATCTTGGACGTGTCTTCAAATGAGGCTTTTTGGATCGAGTTGAGGGCCCAAACGATGACAGACACACTGCTTGAAATATTTTATAGACCCCAGAAAGATGAAAATGCAGGAGCAAATATATAACCAATTCACTGAGGTGTGTAAGAACCAATTCACTTAGGTGTGAAGGAAAGCAGGCTGGAGATGTTACAGGGAGATAGGAAAGCAATGTTGGAATGTTACAGAGACAGGAAAGCCAAGGCTGGAGATGTTACAGAGACAGGAAAGCAGGCTGGAGATGCTAAAGAGAGAGGAAAACAAGGCAGGAGGTGTTACAGAGAGATAGGAAAGCAAGGCTGGAGATGTTACAGAGAGAGGAAAGCAAGGCTGGAGATGTTACAGGGAGAGGAAAGCAAGGCTGGAGATGTTACAGGGAGAG
>NC_057754.1:13628363-13637281 GCF_004010195.1 Chiloscyllium plagiosum | reverse complement strand
CCCTTAATTTAAAGCTATGCCCCCTCGTAATAGCTGACTCCATACGTGGAAAAAGTTTCTCACGGTCAACCCTATCAAAACCCCTAATCATCTTGCACACATCTATCAAGTCACCCCTAAACCTTCTTTTCTCCAATGAAAACAACCCCAAGTGCCTCAGCATTTCCTCATACGATCTTCCTACCATACCAGGCAACATCCTGGTAAACCTCCTCTGCACCCGTTCCAGTGCCTCCACATCATTCCTATAGTATGGCGACCAAAACTGCACACAAGACTCCAGGTGCGGCCGCACCGGAGTCTTATACAACTGCAACATGATCTCAGGACTCCGGAACTCAATTCCTCTACCAATAAAAAGCCAGTACGCCATATGCCTTCTTCACCGCACTATTTACCTGGCTGGCAACTTTCAAAGATCTGTGTATATGGGCACCAAGATCCCTCTGCTCATCCACACTACCAAGTATCCGACCATTCGCCCAGTACCCCATCTTTTTGTTATTCTTCCCAAAGTGAATCACCTCACATTTAGCTACATTGAATTCCATTTGCCACCTTTCTGCCCAGCTCTGCAGCTTCTCTATATCCTGCTGTAAACTGCCACATCCTTCCTCACTGTCAACAACTCCTCCGACTTTCGTATCATCCGCAAACTTGCTCTGTCCCTGTGATATCTCAGCTTTGCTTTCCTCTCTCTCTGTAACATCTTCAGCCTTGCTTTCCTCTCTCTGTAACATCTCCACCTTGCTTTCCTATGACTGGAGGAGGGGCTAGAAGGTGCAAAATGGAGATGGACTGGAGATGTTACAGAGATGCAAAAGCAAGGCTGGAGATGGTCGAGAGATATCGTGGCCTGTCCATGCTAGAACATGTTATTGAGATATTTTATAATTCATTCACAGGATATGGGGAAAGGCGAAGCAGCTGGATATTAGAGAGATAGGGAGTGGTGTAGGGTCTGGCGGAATTTACAGTGCAAGATGGGGCTGTAGTATGAGATAAAGATTGTGGAGATACAAATGGATGTAGCGGCTGGAGGAGATGACACAGAAAGATAAAGAGATACACGTCGATAGTTTAAAAACCGAATTATGCAATGTCTTAATAGGTTAAATAGTGTAGAAAAGTGTGGAATAGACAAGGCACTTGGAGGAACTGAAGAAGTGAGACCTGGTCTGTCCAATCTCAAGAGTCATAGAGTGAGTGTCATACAGTACAGAAGAGGCCATTAGATTGATATTGACAAAAAATAAAAGCACTGCAGACACTGGAAATCCCTTCTTCCTTATGTCTGGGGGCTAAGGCGAGATGTGAGAGAGGCATTCCTCAAACAACAATGTGACATAACGAAACCTCATGGTGTCAGATCAAACACTGACACGGAACCTCTTGCTGACTCCCTTCCCTCAGCTGATGGATCAGTGTCCCTTCGCATTGAACAACACTTGGAGGACGCACTGACAGAGTGATTGAGCTGGAGAATGTATACTGGGTGGGCTATTTCAAACCCACCCCCAAGAGGGTCTCAGCAACAGCATTATTGATCGAGATGGTCGGATCCAAAAGGACATAGCTGCTGGACTGGGGCTGCACCGGATCGGGAGGGAACGACTGACAGGGAGAAACATACTTGACCTCATCCTCACTAAACTACCAGTTGCAGACACATTGATCGAGGACCATATTGGGAATGGTGACAGGCCATTCAGCATTTCTGTAGCGAAAGTCCCACTTTCACATTGTCAATAGTGTGTGTGCATGTGCGTGCGTGTGTCTGTGTGTGCGTACGCATGAGCGCACATATGAGAGATACTATCAGAATGCTAAACTGGACAGACTTCAAAGAGATCTAGAACTCAGCATTGGCCTGTGTGAGGTGATTCGGATCATTGCCAATAGCAGCAGAATTGTACTCTAGCACAATTTTCACTGTCACTGCCTGGCATAAGCTCCACTCTACCCGGACCATCAGGCCAGGGGATAAACCATTGTTCTATGAGGAACACAGGAGGACCGGTCAAGGGCAGCATCAGGTATACCTTACAATGAGGTGATGTTACCAAACAGGACCACTTACTCACCAAATAACGTAAACAGCCAGTCACAGACAGATCTAACCAACAAATCAGAACTAAATTTTACAATCCTGTCGCATGCAATCAGCGTGAATTATGTGGTCAATCAAACAACTCACTGGAGGAGTAGGATCCACAAATATCGCTTTCCTCAATGACGAAAAGGCCCAGTACAACAATAGAAATCTAAGGCTGAAGCATTCACAATAATGTTCAGAGCGAAGTGTCGATGCATGATCTATTTTATGATTCGGAGATGCCGGTATTGGACTGGGGTGTACAAAGTTAAAAATCACACAACACCAGGTTATAGTCGAACAGGTTTAATTGGAAGCACACTAGCTTTCGGAGCGACGCTCCTTCATCAGGTGACTGACAATCACCTGATGAAGGAGCTTCGCTCCGAAATCTAGTGTGCTTCCAATTAAACCTGTTGGACTATAACCTGCTGTTGTGTGATTTTTAACTTTACTCTATTTTAGTCTTCTCCAGATGGCAGTTATCAGCTAAGTCTATTCACTGTGTGTGGTAAATCCAAATGGCTGGAGGGATGGGGATTGCAAAGGCTGTGGGCACTGACAACATTCCATTCAAGCTTTTCCCGCTGGGATACAGCACTGGCTCCTACCTGACAATGTGGGAAACTATCAGGGTGTGTCCTGTACACACACAGACCAAACATCAGACAATCAATGACTGTTCCATTGCTCTAATTCCCAATATTAATAAAGCGATGGAAAATGTCATCTTCAGTGTGATCAAACAGCACTGCCTCAGCTCCAACCTGCTCACTGAAGCTCAGTTTGGGCTCTCATCCCTTGGCACATTGAAGCCTTGGTTTAATAATGTACAACAAGAGAACACACTGCTGAACTCTAGAGGTGAAGTGACAGTGACTGCACTTAACATCATCATAACTGCATTTGACCAAGTGTCATATCCTGGATGAACAGCAAAACTGCAGTAAATATGAATCGTCTGCACTGGCTGAAGTTATACCTGATACAAAGGAAGATGGCTGGGGTTGGGGAGGGGAGGGAAACCCTGGGGAGGGGAGGGTTTCTGAGCAAACCTGTAAACCAGAAATGGAAATGCAGGGCACCATACCCCAACAGGATGATAGGGTTGTTCTCTTGTTAGACAGATGCGACTAGTGGTAGTTTAACTGGACAGTCATCATGCCTCAAGCAATGGAGAGGTTGAGTAGGACAGCCCTTTTCAGACACCTCAGTCAGTGCAGAATTGAACCCACACTGTTGGCATTAATCTGCATTACAAACTAGCCATCCAACTGATTGAACTACCCACGTCCTCGCTCAGCGCCTTGGAGAAGATACTGTAACATTATCCTGTTCAGATATGTTGTTAGACACCGCTGGAGCAGGTGGAACTGGAAGCAAGCTTCCTAACCCAGAGAGAGAGAGACAGTATCAGTGAGCTATAAGAGTGCTCTCTGCCCTAGGCCCAATAATTTTCAGCTGCTTCATAAATGACTATAAAATCACAACTGGGGATGTTTGCCAATGATTGGACAGTGTTCAACACCATTTGTGAATTACTCAGATACTGAAGCAGTCCTTATGCAAATGCAGGTATGTTACTGCCTGGACCCAACCCAAATATGTTACTGCCTGGACCCAACCAGCCTGAGTTCACGAAACCCAAAGCACAGTGCCTAGCATTGGGCAGGTCTGGACAATATTTTTCATGCTAATTTATTCATGGAATATGATAAGGGCAGTATTTATTGCCTGTCCCTTGTTGCCCTTGAGAAGGTGGGGGTGAGCTGTCACTTTGACCCGCTGCAGCCCATGTGCTGTAGGTAGATGTACAATACCATTAGGGAGGACGTTGAAACAGTGACACTGAAGGAACGGCAATATACTTCCAAATCAGGACGGTAGATAGCTCGGATTGGAACGCGAATATGGTGGTCCCATGTATCTGGTCCTGGAACTATGCAGTTGTGTGCTTAACAGTGACAAGTACAATTTCCATAATACACGTGCCAGACAACGAAGACCTCTAACAATAGAAAAGTGTACCATATCCTCTAACGGTCAATGCCATCACCATCACTGAACACCCACCTAGCAATATCCCGGGGATTACCGTTAACCAGAACTGGACTGACCATATAATTTCATTACCCATTCCTGTGTAGGGCTTATGCTAAAACGTCGACTCTCCTGAATCTCAGATGCTGCCTGGTCTGTTGTGCTTTCCCAGCACCACACTTTGACACATACTAATTCATTGGATACTCCTTGGATGCTGCCTGAACTGCTGTGTTCTTCCAGCACCAGTAATCCAGAAGCTACAAGAATATGTCAGGGGCTAGAAATCCTACAAGCATGACTCACCTCAAAATTTTCGAAAGCCTGTCTCAAATCTATAAGACTCATGTTGAATGTGCGTGTGATTAACTAATTCCATTTGCCTGTGTGTGAGTGCAGCTTCACCCCTCACCCACTGACATTCAGTAGCAGCATGTCTGCCATCTCCACGATGCTCTGCAGAAATTTACCAAAGCTCTTTACAACGTACCTCTGAAACCACGACCATCAAGAAGGGCAAGGGAAGCAGATACATGGGACCACCATGTTCGCGTTCTAATCCGAGCCATCTACCGTCCTGATTTGGAAGTATATTGCCGTTCCTTCAGTGTCACTGTTTCAACTTCCTCCCTAATGGTATTGTACATCTACCTACAGCACATGGGCTGCAGCGGGTCAATGTGACAGCTCACTCCCACCTTTTCAAGGGCAACAAGGGACAGGCAATAAATACTGCCCTTATCATATTCCATGAATAAATTAGCATGAAAAATATTGTCCAGACCTGCCCAATGCTAGGCACTGTGCTTTGGGATTCGTGAGCTCAGGCTGGTTGGGTCCAGGCAGTAACATATTTGTTGCGAACAGCTGAAGAAATATGCTCTTTGAAACAATTGGACAGTCCCTCAGAGGCATGACCTGCATACCGAGCATCACACAGACACTGATATTCACATCCCACATTACTGAGCTCTGAGACAGACATGACAATTGGAAATAAACTCAAAGCTGACTAACATGTTTAAACATACAGTGATATTGTTGCCACGAAAATGATTATGAGTGAATATTAGCAGGGGGAAAGTGAGGACTGCAGATGCTGGAGATCAGAGTCAAAAAGTGAGGTACTGAAAAAAAAACACAGCCGATCAGGCAGCATCTGAGGAACAGGAGAGTCGATTATTAGTTCACAATATTAATACGTGGGAAAAATAATTGTATATTTTCAAAGTCCTTCTACTTAATAATAATGTGGTCTTGGTTGTGGGAATGAGACTCATTATGTCAATGCACCTTACTATGAGTTGTGCACTGTTTTCATCATATTGTTGTTATAAAAGTGAACAGAATAAATGGGAGGATTTTGTGCTTATTGGACAATCTAAAAGTTGGTATTATGAAAGGTTATCAGACTTTTAGGAAAGAGACTTTGCTGTTAATGTTTAGAACAATGCTGCAAACATTTATACAGAGATTTCCAGTTCAAGTCACACACAAGTCGTTGGGTTGGGATCATACCGTCCATCAAAGGAGCTGTACAATTCTGTTTGGATACTGACATTGTGGAGCTAACATACACTGGATATGGTTTATGAGGGATTCAATGTAAGATGCCATGTGCTGCAGGAGCCCATCATCTTTATCACGCCTTCATTCAGGATAGGGTCCAAGGTGCAGAATTACAGCAGTAGAGATAAATTTGCAAGACATGGTTGTTTACAGGTCATTGTTGCAACTGTTGATCTGCATCTGAACCAGCGCTATGTGTTAGTCCATTGACCAGTCTGCCCCACACACATCTCCCTGCTGTTTAGGTATATCTCTAACCAGTCTAGTGCGAGGGATTGTGTGAGTAACTGCCCAGCTTCAGTTTGGAAGCTCTCTGGACAGATTATGGAGATGTCTCTTGTTTTGGAGGTCATGGTGAGGCCCAATAACACTGTGTCTGAATTCAGGCTTTGTCTCAAAGTCATTTCCAACAGCTTTTCTGCCTGCAAGATTGTATGTTCACTGATCTGAACATGAATCAGCTGTTTACTAGATTCACTGATTTCGGTAATAGTTAGCTGTGTGCTCTGGTAATTCAATTATTGTTCACTTCAATTGTTTTCAACTGAAAAACAATGATGTTTGGTTTATTTTAAAATATGTAATAAACAAAGTGATATTAACTCTTCATTGTATACAAAATGTAAAAGTGATCTGTTGTATATTTCCCACAGACTAATCAAGCAACAGTCAGATATTGTCTGTAAAGCAGCTTTTTGTGAACAGAACTATGTCCCAAGCAACATCGCCATCCTCTCTAGTAGGTTCTGTCCCAACTGCCAGGACACAGTCAGGCAGAGGGGAACAACTCCTTGGTATATAGTCAATATTGATGCTGGATTCATTGGCTGCTAGACTGCTCTGCGGCAGGTTATGAGGGAATCAATAAAAGGGAACCATATAATGGACCATATTGCCCCCGATCTGCCTGCTGCAGATACACCTCTCCATTTCATATATCGGTAAGAATGGTCACTGCACAATGGGGAGCAAGCGCTATCTTCACATTTTGCAGACCCTCCTCATCATGATATATAGTCTCCTGGGTAATGAATGGGACAGACTTTGAACAGATTGAGCAACAAATTATTATGTGTCTATAAGATGCAATGGGCCATCGGCAGCAGCAGAATCATACTTGGTACAACTTTTAAAGTCTGAAACTTGACAGCCCAACATACCTCCCACTGGACAATAACCGTCACAGTCCAACACATCTCCCACTGTACAGAAACCATTTCGGTCCGACATACCTCCCACAGTACAGTAACCATCACGGCACGACATTCCTCCCACTGTACAGTAACCATCACGGCCCGGACATCCCTCCCACTGTACAGTAATCATCACGGCCAGACATACCTCCCACTGTATAGTAACCACCAAGGCCCGACATTCCTCCCACTGTACAGGAACTGTCACGGCCCGACATACCTCGCACAGTACACTAACCATCACGGCCTGACATACCTCCCACTGTACAGAAACCATCACGGCCCGGACATCCCTCCCACTGTACAGAAACCATCACGGCCCGGACATCCCTCCACTGTACAGAAACCATCACGGCCCGGACATCTCTCCCACTGTACAGTAACCGTCACTGCCTGGACAGACCTCCCACTGTACAGTAACCATCACGGCACGACATAGCTCCCACATTACAGTAACCATCACGGCACGACATACCTCCCACTGTACAGCAACCGTCACGGCCCACAATACCTCCTATTTTACAGTAACCATCAAGGCCAGTCATACCTCCCACTGTACAGTAACCATCACAGCCCGACATCCCTCCCATTATACAGTAATCATCACGGCCTGACGTACCTCCCACTGCACAGTAACCATCATGGCCTGACATACCTCCCACTGTACAGTAACCATCACGGCCAGACATACCTCCCACTGTACAGTAACAATCAAAGCCCGACATACCTCCCATTGTACAGTAACCATCACGGCCTGACATACCTCGCACTGTACAGTAACCATCACGGCCAGATATACCTCCCACTGTACAGTAACCGTCACAGCCCAACATACCTCCCATTGTACAGTAACCATCACAGCCCGACATAACTCCCACTGTACAGTAACCATCACAGCCCAACATACCTCCCACTGTACAGTATCCATCACAGCCCGACATACCTCCCACTGTACAGTGACCATCACGGCCCGACATCCCTCCTACAGAACAGTAACCATCACGGCCTGACATTCCTCACATTGTACAGTAACCATCACGGCCCGACATACCTCCCACTGTACAGTAACCATCACGGCACGACATACCTCCCACTGTACAGTAACCATCACGGCCCGACGTACCTCTCACTGTACATTAACCATCACGGCCTGACATACCTCTCACTGTACAGTAACTATCACTGCCCGACATACCTCCCACTGTATAGTAACCATCACGGCCCGACATACCTCCCACTGTACAGTAACCATCACGGCCCGACATACCTCCCACTGTACAGGAACCATCACGGCCCGACGTACCTCCCACTGTAAAGTAACCATCACGGAACGACATCCCTCCCACTGTACTATTACCATCATGGACCGACATACCTCCCAACTTCCAAGGAGGGTGCCTGTAAACAGGAAAGTGGCTTGAAGTGTGTATACTTCAATGCAAGAAGTATACGAAATAAGGTAGGTGAACTTGCAGCGTGGGTTGGTACCTGGGACTTCGATGTTGTGGCTATTACGGAGACATGGCTAGAACAGGGACAGGATTGCAGGTTCCAGGATTTAAATGTTTTAGAAGGGGCAGAGGTGGGGGTAAAAGAGGGGGAGGTGTGGCATTGCTTGTCAAAGATAGTATTACAGTGGTGGAAAGGACGATGGATGAGGACTTGCCATCTGAGGTAGTTTGGGCTGAGGTTAGGAATAGGAAAGGTGAGCTCACCCTGTTAGGAGTTTTTTACAGGCCTCCTAATAGTCCTAGAATCATTGAAGAAAGGATAGGGAAGGTGATCCAGGAGATGAGTGACAGTAATAGGGTGGTTGTTATGGGGGACTTTAACTTACCTGATATTGATTGGGAAAGCTATAGCTCAAGTTCGTTAGATGGGTCAGTGTTTGTTCAATGTGTGCAGGAGAGTTTCCTGACACAATATGTAGACAGGCCAACAAGAGGTGAGGCCATACTGGATTTGGTTCTGGGTAACGAACCAGGCCAGGTGTTAGAATTAGACGTAGGTGAGCACTTTGG
>NC_057754.1:13621734-13626352 GCF_004010195.1 Chiloscyllium plagiosum | reverse complement strand
GGTTGCCATACTATAGGAAGGATGTGGAGGCACTGGAACGGGTGCAGAGGAGGTTTACCAGGATGTTGCCTGGTATGGTAGAAAGATCGTATTAGGAAAGGCTGAGGCACTTGGGGTTGTTTTCATTGGAGAAAAGAAGGTTTAGGGGTGACTTGATAGAGGTGTACAAGATGATTAGGGGTTTAGATAGGGTTGACCGTGAGAACCTTTTTCCACGTATGGAGTCAGCTATTACGAGGGGGCATAGCTTTAAATTAAGGGGGGGTAGATATAGGACTGAAATTCGGGGTAGGTTCTTCACTCAGCGAGTCGTAAGTTCATGGAATGCCCTGCCAGTAGCAGTGGTGGACTCTCCCTCTTTATGGGCATTTAGGCGGGCATTGGATAGGTATATGGAGGATAGTGGGTTAGTATAGGTTAGGTGGGCTTGGATCGGCGCAACATCGAGGGCCAAAGGGCCTGTACTGCGCTGTATTCTTCTATGTTCTATGTTCTATGTTCTATTGTACAGTAACCTTCACGGCCCAACTTACCTCCCACTGTATAGTAAGCATGACGGCCTGATATGCCTCCCACTCTACAGTAACCATCACGGTCCAACGTCCCTCCCACTGTACAGTAACTGTCAAGACAGGGATCCACGTTGTGTCAATGAAGAGTGCAGAAGGACATGGTGGGAGCAGCACCTGCCAGACCGAGATGAGGGGACAACCTGAATGGTCTCTTATTGTCTTCAGCTATAAATTAGGCCGACTTGCTTGCTAAGCATCAGCAGCAGCAAGTGATGCATAGTGCTCTGTGATCCCACAATCTACCGTTCAGGTCCATCGCTGTGGTCCTGCCACATTAATTATGAAAGATAGTGAACAGTGAAAGAGACCATTGGAGGTGAGGGCTTCTCTCCAACAATGAAATCTCCAGTTTTGGGGGAATGCAGCACATCAGGGAAAAAATGAAGCTGTTGCATTTGGAACAATCTTCACCCAGGCAGGCTGAGCTGATGATCCATTTCAGCCTCCTTCAGTAGGCCCCAGCATCACAGACCCCAATCTTCAGACAATTCGATTCACTCCACACAATGTCAAGAAATGGCTGGAGATACTGGAAGCTGTGATTTAACTCCAGAGATTGCCACGTCTCTAGCCAAGCTGTTCCATTCCAGCAAGAACACTGACACTTACCAACAATGTGATAAAAGGCCCCAGTATGCCCTGTAAACAAAAAGCAGGGCCCTTGTATTACAGCCAGTCACTGACCCATCGGTGTAGGGTCTACCATGGAAATGTGAAGGAAGGTGTCAGCAATAATGGGATCAATCAGCAATAACCTGCTCAGTATCATTCAGTTAGTGTCCCATCAGGCTCACTCAGCTTCTGAGACCATTGCAAGCTCAGTTCAAGAAGAGTGGGATTCCAACGGGTCAGTGAGATTAATTACTTTTCACATCAAGGCACCATGTAACAGGGTGTGACAATCGGACCCCAAGTAAAATTATAGCTACTCGGAATACTGGGGATGTACTCTCCTGGTTGGAATTACCGCCAGCAACAATAATGTCTGTTGTCAGTGTGAGTAAGTATCCCCAGCAACAATAATGCTTGTTGTCATTGTGAGTACCTGGAACTCCAGGAGAGCACTGCAGCCATTCCTCAGGAAAGAGAGTGTCCGAGGCTCAACCATTTCCAGCTGCTGCAATGACCCTCTCTCCATCATAAGGTCAGACGGGGGAATGGTCACTGATTATACAATACCCCAGAAACTAAAGCAGTCCATTTTCAACAAGACCTGGAAAACACCCAGGGTTAGTCTCATCAGTAGCAAATAATATTCACGCCAAACAAATGATTCCTGAAGAAGGGCTTATGCCCGAAATGTCGATCCTCCTGTTCCTTTAATGCTGCCTGACGTACTGCACTTCTCCACCAAACATTTTTCAGCTCTGATCTCCAGCATCTGCAGTCCTCACTTTCTCCTAAATGCTAGACAAATACAACAATAAAGAATCAAACCATCATTCTTTGATTTTCAATAGCATTCCCATTACTGAGTCCCCAACACGATGTTCATCAGCATCCTGGGTGTTATCATTGATCTGAAATTGCCCTGGACTAGCCATATAGATAGCACTGTTTTCAACAGCAGGTCAGAGTTTCGTAATTTTGCAGTGAATGATTCACTTGCTGGTACCCGAAACCCTGCCCCCAAAGCCGATCACATCCCATGAATAACACGGGATTAAAAAACAGCCAATTTGATTGCTATCACTTTCGCAAACATTCATCCCGTCCACCAAGTTCAATAACAGCAGTACATACCATCTGCAGAGTGAACTGTACCAAGTCTTATTAGACAGCAGCTTCCACACCCACAGCTATCTACAAGGTCAAAGGCAGCAGGTACGTGGGAAAATCTACCATCTGCAAGGTCGCTCTTTCATACGGTCAGATGTGATGAAGTTCGCTGATGATTTTACAAATCCCAACTCCTCAGATCACAAAATCAGTCCAGGTCCAACTGCAAGCAAGATTTGGCGAACAGCCTGGCTTGGGCTAACAAACATTGTGCCACACAAATGCGAGACAATGACCATCATATTTCATGTCACTATCACCATTTGACATACAATGACATTCACTTTGCTGAATCCATTGGCATTAACATTCTCAGGTTTATCCAAGATCATAATGCTGCTATGATTTGATCATTACTTCAGAAACTCGGCATCCTGCGGCTAATACATTTTCTCCTGTCTTCCCAAATCCTGTCCACTATTTCGCAGTCTCAAGTCAGGATTATGATGGAATAATCTCCATTTCTCTGAATGAGTGCAGCTCCAACAATATTCAAACAGCTTGATTGGACCCCATCCACAATCACACCCTCCCTCCCCCACTGACACTCAGCAGCAGGTGTGAGTACCTGAGCCAGCACCTTGCACACTCATTACCACTGCCATCTGGAAGGGAAAGAGTAGCATTTAGGGAACAACGGTCATAATTCATTTGATTCGAACGTAGGTATTGTAAAGGGCAAAGATAGACTAAGAGTTGGAGTTTTAGTATGACTCAGTCTGACTTTAATAAGCTGAAAAGAGATGCCATTCAAATGAACAGGAAACAATAACGAGAAGCTAAATCAGAATCAGAGCAGTGGCAGGTATTCTGAGAGGGGACTAAAGTGGCTCTGAGAAAGTGAGTTCCCAACAGTAAAACGGGTCAGGCTGCTAAATCCAGAACTCCATGGAAGTCTCAAGGATGCAGATACAAAAGATATGCTAATGTCAGACATTGGGATCTCAGTACTACAGAGGAGTGTGGAATGTGGAGGGGCACAATCCCAACAGGAAATTAGAAAGCAAGCAGTGTGTGTGAAATAATGCTGGCAAGAAATAACAAGTAATATTTCACAGATTTCTTTTTAATAAAGTGGAGAGTCTCAGCTGGTTCACCATTGGACAGCATGGGCTGGTTGTGGCTCTTTAGGCCAGGGGTATGAGCTTTGCTGTGGGCATTGCGTAGTGTTGCTGTGTGAGAGGTCCTGGAATCAAAGTTGGCTCAAGCGCTCATTTCTTGTCCCCATTTTTGCAGTAATGTCTAATGAAGCTGCCTGAAGAAGCAGCTTCATTAAATGAGATCAGACTGCCTGAAGTAGGGATGAGACAAAGCTATTATTGCACGAACACAGCAAAGGAAAACACTTGTTCAAAGTGAAAACAAGTGTTTCAGGTTGCTTGCCCACATAATCCGACTCTGAATAAATCCTCCAACTGCATTAGTGCTCAGTTCTGAATGTGAAACTTGAGGAAGTGGGGTAGTGGAGTGTTTGGAGCTGAACAGGTTCAGATGAATGGTGCCATTTATAACGAATGTCAGTGATGAAGATAGATTGGAAAGTTGGGACAGATCTCTTTGGAGAACAGAAAGATGAAAGCTGATCTGATTGAAGCTTTCCGAGTCATGAGGGGTCTGAACAGAGGAAATAAGAGAGTGAAAATTCTCCCAGATCTGAAACGATTGAAAACGTTGAGGCAGAAATTTAAAGTCTTTAGAAAAATAAATGAAATGAGGAAGAATGTTTTCACACAGGGAGTGAGTAGGGTCTGTAAATCACAGTGATAAAGAGTAAGATTCAATGAGCCTAAAAGAAAAGTTTATGGTTGTGTTAAACGTAACAATGTGCAGAGAAGTCAAAATTTTGGAGAACCTCCCAGATAAAGTGGGCTGCATGGCCTTCGTCTGTGCTGTGAAAGTTTTCTGATTCAATATGAAGTCAAAGTTGGACCAACAAAATGTGGAAAGTTAAGCAAAATGTTTATTCTACGGAACAGAATATTACACAACAATGAATGTCTTTTGATATCATGCTGATAGGTACATACCATATGCCGGATGGAAAACTTCCTTTTGAATTACTAAGCAATTTTTTTACAGCTGTGTAGCTCAGGTGAGTGGAGTGGCGCAGTGGGAGCATATTGGATGTGTAACCCTGCGATCAATGAATCAAAGCAATCCTCTCCTGTGTGACAGTTCCAGGAGCACTCCAATTTGTTGTGCTTCCACTAAGTAGATGCAAATGGAGATCTCATCTTGATACATGGACCAAGTTTACACAGCTGAGG
>NC_057754.1:13620011-13621152 GCF_004010195.1 Chiloscyllium plagiosum | reverse complement strand
GACCTCCCAACTCCTGTACTCAATACTCTGACCAATAAAGGAAAGCATACCAAACGCCTTCTTCACTATCCTATCTACCTGTGACTCCACTTTCAAGGAGCTATGAAACTGCACTCCAAAGTCTCTTTGATAAGCAACACTCCCTAGGACCTTACAATTAAGTGTAGAAGTCCTGCTAAGATCTGCTTTCCCAAAATGCAGCACTTCACATTTATCTGAATTAAACTCCATCTGCTACTTGTCAGCCCATTGGCCCATCTGGTCCAGATCCTGTTGTAATCTGAGGTAAACCTCTTCGCTGTCCACTACACCTTCAAGTTTGGTATCTTCTGCAAACTTACTAACTGTACGTCTTATGCTCGCATCCAAATCATTTATGTACATGACAAAAAGTAGAGGACCCAGCATCGATCCTTGTGGCACTCCACTGGTCACAGGCCTACAGTCTGAAAAACAACCCTCCACCACCACCCTCTGTCTGCTATCTTTGAGCCAGCTCTGTATCCAAATGGCTAGTTCTCCCTGTATTCCATGAGATCCAACCTTGCGAATCAGTCTCCCATGGGGAACCTTGTCGAACGCCTTACTGAAGTCCATATAGATCACATCTGCTGCTCTTCCCTCATCAATCGTCTTTATTACTTCTTCAAAAAACTCAATCAGGTTTGTGAGACATGAATTCCCACGCACAAAGCCATGTTGACTATCCCGAATCAGTCCTTGCCTTTCCAAATACATGTACATGCTGCCCCTCAGGATTACCTCCAACAACTTGCCCACCACTGAGGTCAGGCTCACCGGTCTATAGTTCCCTGGCTTGTCTTTACCACCCTTCTTAAACAGTGGCACCACCACGTTTGCCAACCTCCAGTCTTCCGGCACCTCACCTGTGACTATTGATGACACAAATATCTCAGCAAGAGGCCCAGAATCACTTCTCTAGCTTCCCACAGAGTTCTCGGGTACACCTGATCAGGTCCAGAGGATTTATCCACCTTTAACCATTTCAAGGCATCCAGCACTTCCTCCTTTGTAATCTGGACATTTTGCAAGATGTCACCATCTATTTCCCTACAGTCTATATTTTCCATATCCTTTTCCACAGTAAATACTGATGCAAAATATTCATTTAGTATCTCCC
>NC_057754.1:13616496-13619323 GCF_004010195.1 Chiloscyllium plagiosum | reverse complement strand
TCTCTGGATTCTTGTTATCTCATTTCTGAAGGCTTCCCATTTTCCAGCTATCCCTTTACCTGCGAACATCTGCCACCAATCAGCTTTTGAAAGTTCTTGCCCGATACCACAAAATTAGCCTTTCTCCAATTTAGAACTTGAACTTTTAGATCTTTTCTATCCTTTACAATCACTATTTTAAAACTAATAGAATTATCATCGCTGGCCCCAAAATGGTCCCCCACTGACACCTCAGTCACCTGCCCTGCCTTATTTCCCAAGAGTAGGTCAAGATTTGCACATTCTCTCGTCGGTACATCCACATACTGAATCAGAAAATTGTCTTGTACACACTTAAGAAAATTCTCTCCATCTAAACCTGTATCATTATGGCAGTCCCAGTCGATGTTAAGAAAGTTAAAATCCCCTACCATAACTACCCTATTATTCTTACAGAAAGCTGAGATTTCCTTATAAGTTTGTTTTTCAATTTCCCTCTTACTATTGGGGGGTCAATAAGACAATCCCAATAAGGTGATCATCCCTTTCTTATTTCTCAGTTCCACCCAAATAACTTCCCTGGATGTATTTCCAGGAATATCCTCCCTCAGCACAGCTGTAATGCTAACCCTTATCAAAAGTGCCACTCCCCTTCCTCTCTTGCCTCCCTTTCTATCCTTCCTGTAGCATTTGTATCCTGGAACATTAAGCTGCCAGTCCTGCCCATCCCTGAGCCATGTTTCTGTAATTGCCATGATAATCCAGTGCCATGTTCATAACCATGCCCTGAGTTCATCTGCCTTCCCTGTTAGGCCCCTTGCATTGAAATAAATGCAGTTCAATGAATTAGTCCTACCTTGTCCCTGCCTGCCCTGACTGTTTGACTCACTTCTGTTCTCAGCTGTACCAGTCTCAGATCGATCTCTTTCCTCATTATCTCCCTACCTTACTAGTTTAATTCTCCCAAGCAGTTCTAACAAATTTTCCTGCCAGTATATTAGTCCCATTCCAATTTAGGTGCAATCAGTCGTTCTCGTACATGTCACTTCTACCCCAAAAGAGATTCCAGTGATCCAATAACGTGAATCCTTCTCCCATACACCAACTCCTCAGCCATGCATTCATCTGCTCTATCCTCCTATTCCTGCCCTCATGAGCTCGTAGCACTGGGAGTAATCCAGATATTACTACCCTCGAGGACCTCCTTTTTAAATTTCTGCCTAACTCTCTGTAATCTCCCTTCAGAGTCTCAACCTTTTCCCTTCCAGTGTGGACAATGATCTCTTGCTGGCCCCTCTACCCCATGAGAACATTCTGCACCCTCTCTGAGACATCCTTGATCCTGGCACCAGGGAAACAACACACCATTCTGCTTTTTCTCTTCCGGCCACAGAAACGTCTGTCTGTACCTCTGACTACAGGATCCCCGAACACAATTGATCTCTTGGAAGCCGATGTACCCCTCGTTGCACTAGAGCCAGTCTCAACACGAGAAACTTGGCTGTTCATGCTACGTTACCTGAGAATCCATCACCCCCTACATTTTCCAAAACAGCATACCTGTTTGAAATGGGTATATCCACAAAAGACTCCTGCACTAGCTGCCTACCTCTCTTCCCCTTCCTGGAGTTAACCCATCTATGTGACTGTGTCTGAGACTTGCCCCCCGTCCTATATCTGCCATCCATCACATACTGTTGCTGTTGCAAAATCCTCATCGCTTCTTTCTGTCTCTCCAACTGATCCAGTCGATCTGATAAGCTTCGCATCCAACAGCATTTATGGCAGATATAATCCACAGTAACCCTTAAACTCTCTTTAAACTCCCACACCTGACAAGAAGTACATATCACTGCAAAGGCAATTTTTGCTCCTTCACAATCTACAGACCCAGAAAATAACACCGTCTTATTCCTCTACAAACACTGCCCCACTTTAAATTAATAGCTATGGCTTATATTTTAAGTTCAATCAAGAGACTTATCTCCAAAAACATATAATCATGAAAGAATCCACTATTTATTCTTTAGCTCTAAAAGTGAATATTACACAACAACTATTTACAACTCTAAACCCCTTTTCTCTTAACTACTTATTATCCACCTTCTACTCTGTAACAATATACTGTTCCAATAAACACATTAAAATTACATCAACTTAATTTCAAAAGCACTCACCTGCAGTCATAGTCGGTGTCTTATCTCCCTCTGGCTGAAGACTTCCCTGGGGCATCTTCTGTCTTCTACTGCAAAGATGTTTCATATGAATAAAGGAACATTTGATAGAGAGTGATTTGAATGGCGGTGTATCTCTAGATGGTAGTTAGTCTGTCTAAATTTCAACCTGCCTGCCAATCCTATGAACACCAACATTAGATCGTCACATTGGTTCAATGTTGGCAAAACAATAACTTCAAATGCAATTGGGTTTTAGCATCCTGGGCACAATTTAAACTGATTGGCTAAATTCGAATTGTTCTGGATTAGTGGTGCTGGAAGAACACAGCAGTTCAGGCAGCATCCAAGGAGCTTCGAAATCGACGTTTCGGGCAAAAGCCCTTCATCAGGAATAAAGGCAGTGAGCCTGGAGCGTGGAGAGATAAGCTATAGGAGGGTGAGGGTGGGGAGAAAGTAGCATAGAGTACAATGGGTGAGTGGGGGAGGGGTTGAAGGTGATACGTCGGGAGGAGAGGGTGGAGTGTATAGGTGGAAAAGGAGATAGGCAGGTAGGACAAGTCCGGACAAGTCAAGGGGACAGTGCTGAGCTGCAAGTTTAGAACTAGTGTGAGATGGGGGAAGGGGAAATGAGGAAACTGTTGAAGTCCACATTGATGCCCTGGGGTTGAAGT
>NC_057754.1:13611408-13616149 GCF_004010195.1 Chiloscyllium plagiosum | reverse complement strand
GACCGCATCGGGAGCAACGGATACAATAAATGATATTAGTGGATGTGCAAGTAAAACTTTGATGGATGTGGAAATCTCCTTTATGGCCTTGGATAGAGGTGAGGGAGGAGGTGTGGGCGCAGGTTTTACAGTTCCTGCGGTGGCAGGGGAAAGTGCCAGGATGGGAGGGTGGGTTGTAGGGGGGCGTGGACCTGACCAGGTAGTCAACGAGGGAACGGTCTTTGCGGAAGGCAGAAAGGGGTGAGGAGGGAAATATAGCAACCAAAGCTCAGATGTCGTTTTCCCCAATAAGTGTTGCATATTTTCAATTCTTCAGTGCGCTCTGAGACTGCTATTATGTCATATGACAGGTGCTTGTAAGCTGTCAGTGAAGAAACAACATTCACTTTCTGTCAAAGGTATAGTACACGCCTTCAACCTCATAACAGATGGGATAAACTGGTCACGTTGTAACACATTATTTGTGGCGTGTTCCATGCGCATTATACTCTCCAATAATTCCCCACTCTGTTTCACACATCAGCGTCCTCCCCGTCAATTAAGTTTGGCAGACAGCGATTGAACCAAATAAATGTCCGCCATTGGATTTTACTGACACAATCTATAAAGTTTAGGGTCACCCTTCATGTGAGGATGGGCCGTCAGACTGCCGTTACCGCTCCTGCTGTTGATGAACTGTGTCGATTGAAAGAAAAGGAATTGTTGGTTGAAAACATTTGTTTCTGAACTCACATTCACTCTACCATAACAGGAGGAGCTAGAATCTCCTGATAAGTTGAACCAATAAAGTTTGGTGCTTATAGATTTAGTAATAGAATAACAGTAAAATGATACTAACTCCACGCTGTCACAACTGAACAAAACGGCTGCCGAGAGGAAGGCAGATGTATATTTAAACACCGTGATGATCCTTTTGCGTTTTACTTCTCACACTGGGGGAACTGAACTTTTACCCAATGTGGCACACCACATCCATGAAACATTGTTTCCAAATAAAACTGACAGCAAAACTTTATGCGTGATCGAAAGTCGACAAAGAAAATTGTGATCAATAAATAAATGCAGAGAACAAACTCTGCCATAATGTAAAGCCCAGGCAGTTAGGCGTCTATTGAGCATCTCCGTGTTTGACATGATTTGAACACGCAATTTCCCAATTTGGAGTTAGACTCGCTACTGTTGCACCACAAGCTTCTGGTGTGCAGGATGAAGGGAAGTGATTGTACTGCAATAATTTAATACTACAACTGACAACGGAGATCAAAAGTTAATGCCTGTTCTGTCTCTCTCCCTTTGTCTCTGCAAACAACTTACCCCTCCTCCCTCTGTCTGTGCCTGTTCCTCTGACGCCCTCATTCTGCCTTTCTCCCTTTCATTGTGTCACCTTCTCTCTCATCGGTCTTCCTCTTTCTTCTCCATACTTTCGGCTCTTACCTTGTCTCTGTGGAGACTGATTCCAGTCTTTATGTCACAGAGCGGATTGGGGACAAACACATCGAAAGACAAAAGATCTGCAAAGGGGAACAAAAACGTACGGACTGGTTCCATTGCCATTTTCCATTTATTATCCAATAAAATCAGCCATCAAGATACAATATATTTCGAACCTCATCAAGAAAATACATCATGAACATCAGAAATAATAATACAGGACCAGAACAGTTGCTTAAATTGATGCCAGACACGGAAGTGCTTGTGAATGTAATGTGCAAATTTCAATCCCTGGAGATGTGATAACATTTCATTGTATGATTCAGTATCACGTAACTCATGACTAATTCATATTCATACTGTGCGACCAGCATTATTGTTGCGTCACAGTCATATGACATCACTGTGTAGCTGGAAACCCCTGGGAACAGTTTATGAAAGAAACCTCCCTAAAGATCAGGCAGTCCTGCATTGGGAAGCATTGGGATGGCTTTTTACATGTTGACAGATCTTCAAATTAAACGGCCTCGAGGCAAAAATCCCTTCCTTCTACTTAAATATCAAAACCTAGCAAACCAAAATTCCTTAGTTGTGTATACAAGCATTTCTTCCCGATGTTGGCAAATTATTTCTTTAGACACCTGTTTAATGTTTGAATATGGTGAGACACAATGTCGCAAGTTTTGAACCCATTAGCTTGTAAACCTAATACCTAGACCAATATTTAAAACAATCATGGTGCCAAAAAACTCTGTTTACATCAGAGAAGGACTTAGTTTGACTCTGCCTGTTTGTGCTTCGAAAGAGAAACAGCAGTTGAAACTGAAGAAATGGCTGAAGGGCTACAGAATCACTTTGTGTGTATCCACACACAGGCTGATTCTGATGACATGGATGTGTTTGCGGTGGCTGGGATCACAATGGAAGTACTAACCTTTATTTATAAAGAGGAAAATTCATTGCGGCAATTACCATTTCAATAACTGCAATTTGAATTGGCTGAAATGCGGGTTTCGGAATCTTCCAGGAGTTTTACACCTCAGGCTCTGTGGTACATTTAGCCGGCACGTTTGGCTGTTCACCAAAATATCTGCAAGTTGAAATGGGCCACCGTCTGAAAATTAAAGCCAGAGTATTCAGCGGCATGTTCAGAAGCACTTCTACATACAGTTTGTCAGATGTTTTGAACATTATTGTGCAAATGGCAGTGGATACAGGATCATTCGCTAACTTTAAATCTGAGATAGTTATTTTGTTCAGGAAAAGGTATTAAGGGATATGGATCAAAGGCAGGTAAATTGAGTTAGGTGTCAAATCAGCCATGAGTTATTTGAATGGTGGTACAGGCTCAAGGTGTTGAATGGCCTACACTAGTTCCAAAGCTCGCATATGTCTTACTGTTTTCTTGTCACACAATTCCGGCCTGTCAATGGGGAGATTGCCTGCAAGAAAATATTGTTGATTGTTCTGGGAATAACTAGTACAGATATCCTCAGGCACGTTGTACCAATAATCTTACAAACACAATCAGAAAACAAAACAACGAACTGACCATATTCTTGCCCTTGAATCTTAAGAAACCTGAAATGATTTTGGTTTCAAACAAACTCCGATAATGATTCATTTTCGTTAGTTCCATACAGAATAATATAGGGAAAGACAGGAAAGCAGCAAGATTCCAGTCCCACACTCTCTAACCCTCTGCTATCAGTGAAAATCAACAACTGCTACTTCAGTCGGGGTCTACTGCACATCGTTTGGAAACGAGATTCTGCAACCCGGGTCAAACCTCGCAATACATCGATACAGGAAAACTGAGCGAGATTATGCCCTGATTACAAACATTCTGAACGTAATTTCCAAAGACACGACTGAGTTCCCATAAACAAAAAATCACTCACTAACTTTCTAAACATCATCTACTGCTTTTTTTTAACGATTGGCCTTTGTGAATCTGAACGTGAGCACTGGGAATATGTATTAGCGAGTGACCCATTTTCTGTTGTTTCTCAGTCAGGTTTTGTCATTCAGTTTTGTTGATATTGAACTGAATCTGCTCTCGAAATAAAGACATAAAACAGACAAACAATATTAAATCCAGGAAGAGATGCTGATGAAAAACGATGCCAATGTTGAGAAAGAAGCAAAAGCTCAATGATTTCACTGATTATTGAGTAGAAAGCATTGGTGCCTTGAGTTTCCAGTGGTCATCTTAATTCATTACATGGCTTTTAAGCAGCTACTTCGCTAAGACAAGAGAAGTGGTTATAGCCTGACTATATGTCCAGCTCCCCAGTTAATAAAATAAAATATTTTTAATGTCAGGTCGTGACTTTGATACCTAGACTGGACAAAGTTCATTTGAAACCTTTACTTTTACAGTGGCTCTTCATTCCATTGGCAGGGCCATCACATTTGAAATGAGTTTTTCTCCTTTTCAGTTTATCAATATGTGAGTTGCTGGTTTATGAGTGAAAACTGGGAGTCGATGGGAGACATGTTTGTTGGTGTGGCTTAACGTTCACTGAACCGTGGCACTTTAATATTGACAGGTTCTACTCATACCCTGAAACCAATAAGTGGTCCAATCACAGAAGTGGCTAAATGATAGGAGAATCAAAAGCAACCCATCCATATCAAAGAATTATCAAACAAGAAGGTTCTGATTCAAATTTGAGGGGAGGAAAATTAGAAAACATCTCTGAAACTTCTTCAAACCAGTCATCTGAGAGGAATCATTAGGTATATTGTGTTGAAATTTACTTGGAATGCTTGTGGTTGTGGCTTGATATGAAACTCAGATGTTACTTATTGTCGTTGATGTATTTTGTTACCGAGTTACGGCATAGTCTTGGGAGGAATTCCTGTACATAGGTAGGAGGTGTATCAATTAATTAGACCAGAAGACTTGATACAGCCTGAAGGATACAGTGATAACACATAGAGGAGTACGAAAGGACAGGAAGAGGTCAGGAGCTCATCTGGGGGTGGGGTGGGAGTTGGGGGTGGGTGGGTGTGTGGGCAAGGAACAGCTTGAAATGGCGCTCCATGTCAGTGGACTACACGCACATGTCCGTGGGGCAGACACAACATTTCAGAGGTTCGTCTTGTCTCAGAAAGAAAATCAATTTCCTTGTCCAAAATTGTAACAATATTTAATGTTTCAGATGGGAATCCTAAAGAAAGAATAACTTCTGAATGTAATGTACTGAATAACTGAAACCCACCAACAGAAGTCATATTTCATGCCATTCTGCATGACATACTGTACATTGTTATCAAATTTGGTAAGGACATCTGAATTTTTAGG
>NC_057754.1:13591799-13610318 GCF_004010195.1 Chiloscyllium plagiosum | reverse complement strand
TGAGAGAAAGTGAGGGCTGCAGATGCTGGAGATCAGAGCTGAAAATGTGTTGCTGGAAAAGCGCAGCAGGTCAGGCAGCATCCAAGGAACAGGAGAATCGACGTTTCGAGCATAATCCCTTCTTCAGGAATGAGGAAAGTGTGTCCAGCAGGCTAAGATAAAAGGTAGTGAATGCTGCAAGCTTCCTGCTTTTACACCTCAGTTCCACTGTTTCATTAATACTGGTTCAAAAAAAACAAACAAGATTGTGTACCTCGACCTACCACATCGACCCCACTCCCAACAGCAGGATTCTTGTTCCAGGTTGACAATGCCACTGCTGTGGGCGTCGCTGCTGTCATCTTCCTCCACCATCATTTGGACAAGAAACAGAAGCTAAAAATAAAGACGCAACAGCAAAGAAGAAAGAATGATTTTACTGGGCCTGGTGATCGCAATCAAACGGACTCAGGAGCCTGAATGCTGCCTGTCATGTCAATGCCTGCCATCTAAAAAGAAAAATTCATGAGGAAGGGAATGAGGGACGGTTACCAGGGCTTGTGTGTTTCACCTGTTAAGTGAGATTATACCAGCTGGGATTGGTTTTTATGAAATTCATCAACGTCAAACCAGTATTTTTCCTCTGATCACTGCCTCCTGCTGGTCAGCAAGGGAACGTGGAATCTGAATGTGTAACTGCTATTCTGAGAAATCATGGAGGAGCTCAAAAGAGAATCCGCAGGTTTGAGAAACGTGAAGCCACTCTGAGTCTCCATCAAACTAGTGGGAATTTGTCAAGGGAAACATCAAGAGGATTTTTATTCAGTGTGAGAGATAAATGGGGAGAAGTGTTCATCCTTCAGTGATTCATGCAGAATCTACCCCAGGTACAGATAATGGGTGTTGATGCCATGGACAATATCCAGGAGGTGAAGAGCCTGAAAGTCTCACACTTTACCTCCGAAGATTCCAAGATGATCTTCCAAACCAGGGTCCACACTGTGGAGAAGGATGACACGTGCTCCCGTTTGCTCTTCGAGATGTTGCACAGAAAGAGCTCTGTGCTCAGAGCCTGAAGGGAGAAGTTAAATCTGTAACGTTATTTCGGCCTGACATACTGAAGATCAGCAAATCCTTTTATGCCAGACTCTATGACACGAAGCCCACAGACAGTGCAGTCTCCTGGTCTTCCTCCATATAGAACGCAGAATATAGAACAATACGTCACAGAAGAGGCACTTCGACCCTCGATGAGGCACCGACCTGTGAACTAATCCAAGTCCATCCCCCTCCACTATCCCATCATCTTCCATATATTTATCCAAGGATGGTTTAAATGCCCTTCATGTGGCTGGGTTAACTACATTGGGAGGCAGGGCCTTCCACGGCATTATCAAAAAACTGCATCTGACATCTGTCTTAAATCTATCACCCCTCAATTTGCAGCTATGTCCCCTCGTACAAGCCAACATCATCATCCTATGAAACAGACTCTCACTGTCCACCATATCTAATCCTCTGATCATCTTGGATGTCTCTCTTAAATCCCCGTTTAGCTCCATATTCTCCAATGAGAACAGACCCAAGTCTGTCAGTCTTTCCTCATACGACCTTCCCTCCAGACCAGGCAACATCCTGGTAGATCTCCTCTGCACCTTTTCCAATGCTTCCACATCCTTCCTGTCATGGACGACCAAAACTGTAATGAATATTCCAAATGAAGCCACAGCAGCGTTTTGTGCAGCTGCAGTGTGACATCACGACTCTGGAACTCAATCCCTCTACGAATAAAACCTAGCATACCGTATGCCTTCTTAACAGCAATATTAACCTGGGTGCAACTTTCAGGGATCTATGTACATGGACACCAAGATCTTTCTGCACATCCACACTACCAAGAATATTTCTACTAACCCAGTATTCTGCCTTCCTGTTATTCATCCCAAAGTGAATCACTTCACATTTATCTGCATTGAATTCCGTTTGCCACCTCTCAGAACAATTCTGCAGTTTGTCCAAGTCCCCCTGCAAACTGCAACATTCTTCCACACTGTCCATCACTCACCGACTTTAGTGTAATCTGCAAACTTACTAACCCATCCACCTATGCCTGCGTCTAAGTCATTTATAAAAACCACAAACAGCAATGGTCCAAAACAGATCCTTGTGGCACACCACTAGTAACCGGATTCCAGGCTGAATATTTTTCATCAACCACCACTCGCTGCCTTCTTAGAAAGCCAGTTTCTAATCTAAACTGCTAAATGACCATCAATCCCATTCCTCCACATTATCTCCAAAAGCCTATCAATGTGGAATCTAATCAAAGGCTTGTTTGAAGTCCATGTACACCATGTCAACTGCCATACCTTCATTCACATGCTTGGTCATCTTCTCAAAAAAAAAACTCAGTGAGGATTGTGAGACACGACTTCCCTTAAAAAAACCATGTTGACTATCTCCAATCAAATTATTGCTTGCTACATGATTTTAAATCCTATCTCATATACTCTTTTCCAAAACTTTTCCTACAACAGACGGAAAGCTCACAGATATATATAATTACCTGGGTCATCTCTATTGTCCTTCTTGAACAAGAGCACAACATTTGCAATCCTCCAGTCCTCTGGTACTCGACCTGGAGACAAAGACGACTCAAAGATCAAGGCCAAAGCCTCCGCCATCTCCTCCCTAGCATTTCAGAGAATCTTTGGATAAATCCCACCACTCTCCAGGGGACTTATCTACTTTCACATCTTTTCGAGTTGATAACACCTCTTCCTTACTAACCTCCACCTTTCTAGTCCAATAGTCGCATCTCCGTCTTCTCCTCTACAATATTCTCCTTTTCCTGAGTGAAAGCAGATGAGAAATATTCGTTTAGCAACTCTGCGATTGCCACAGGGTCTATACACAACTTCCTACTTCTGTCTTTGACTGGCCTTATTCCTACCCTAGTCATCGTTTTATTCCTCACATACCCATAGAAAACTTTAAGGTTCTCATTTATTCTTCCTGCTAATGACTGCTCATGTCCCCTCGTTGCTCATCTTAACTCTCCCTTTAAATCCTCGCTAGCTAATCTGTAACTCTCCATCGCCTCATCTGAACCATCTCATCTCAATGTCACATAAGCTTCCCTCTTCCGCTTAACAGGAGATACAATTTCTTTAGTAACCACCGTTCCCTTAACTTATCACTTCCTCCCTGCCTGACAGGGACATACCTATCAAGGACATGCAATATCTGTTCCTTCAACCAGCTCCACATTTCGATAGTTCCCCTCCCCTGCATTTTGCTACCCCATTCTATACCTCTTCCGTCTTGCGTAATATTATAATTGCTCTTCCCTCAACTATAAGTCTTGCCCTGTGGCATGCACCTACCTCTTTCAATCGCTAAACCAAACATAACCAAATTACGGTCACTCTCTCCAAATTGCTCACCTCCCACTAAAGCAAACACCTGGCCTGGTTCATTACCAACCACCAGATCCAATGTGGCTTCCCCTCTTGTTGGCCCTTTGACATACTGCGTCAAGAAACCCTCCTGCACACATTGGACAAAAATTGATCCATGCTACATACTAGACTTGTAGCTTTTCCAGTCAATGTTGGGGAAGTTAAAGACCATCCTTTTCCTTTCACTCTTACCCAGAATCGTTTTGCCAATCCCCTCCTCCACATTCCTGGAAATTTGTGGAGTCCTATATAAAAACACTCCCAGCAGTGTGACCTCTCCTCTCCTGTTTCTAACCTCAGGCCATTACACCTCAGTAGACGAGTCCTTGTCAAAAGCTCTTTCAGCCACTGCTTTACTATCCTTGACTAATAAAGCCACGCCTCCCCTTCTTTTACCACCTTCCCTGATCTTAATGGAAGGTCTAAACCCTGGAATCTGCAACATCCATTCCTGACCCTGCTCTATCCATGTCTTTGGATTGGCCACAACATCAATGTACCAGGCACCTATCCATGCTGCAAGCTCACCTATCTTATTCCAAATACTTCTGGCTTTGAAGCACACTTCCAACCACCTTGCTGTCTTCCGGCACATTCCTTGACTGTGAAATTCTGTCCATGCCCTCCCTACTCAAAGTCTCCTGTGCACTGGAACTACGCCACAGGTTCATATCCCCCTGCTGAGCGAGTTAACCCACCTGAATAGCTCTAGCAAATTTCCCACCCAGAATATTAGTACCCCTCTGGTTCAAGTGAAGACCATCCTGTTTGTAGAAGTCCCACCTTTCCCAGAATGAGGCCAAATTATACATATACCTGAAATGCTCCCTCCAGCATTATCCCTGCAGCCTCGTGTTCAGGTCATATCTCTGCCTGTTTCTCGCCTTACTATCATGTGGCACAGGTAACAAACCAGAGTTAACAACTTTGTTCGTGCTCTCAGCTTCCACCCTAGCTTCACGAAATCCTGGCTTACATACCTATCCCTCTTTCTACATATGTCGTGTGGACCATGATTTGTGGCTGGTCACCCACTTCCTTCAGGAACCCAAATAACCGATCTAAGGCAACATGGACCATGGCACCTGGGAGGCAACACACCAACGGTGAGTCTCTTTCGTTCCCAAGAAATCTTCTGTCTGACCCTCTGATTATTGAGTTCCCAATGACTAACCTCCTTTCCCCCCTACCCTTCTGTAGAACAGGGACAAACTCTGCACCAGAGAACTGCACCCCAATGCTTGCCCCTGGGAAGTCATCCCGCCAACAGTATCCAAAATGGTATACTTGTTTTCCAGGTGAATGATCCCTGCACTGACTGTTTTATGTCCCTTCTAACAGTTACCCAGCTTTCTTCGTGCATAGGAGTAACTACTCCCAGTAACTCTTATCTATCACAGACTCTGCCTACCGAAAAAAAAAACAAGTTGATCCAGCTTTCGCTCCAGTTCCCTAATGCGGTCTTGGAGGAGCAAGAGCTAGATGCACTTTCTGCAGATGTACTTGGATAGGACACTAATAGCGTCCTACACCTCAAACATCGTGCAGGAGGAACATTTCTCTCCCTGCACTGTCATCCTTTCTAGTTCCCTCAAGAGAAGCTTACCTGATGTGTCCCTGGTGTTTAAGTTTAGAGGAGATGGATGGACAGGAGGCCTACAAGGGTAGGATATCGGGTTTAGAAAGCACTCATTTATTTAGCTGAGGGGAAGAAGTCCCTCTTTTCCCAGAACCCTCTGCTCCCCGATGTCAGATGTAAAGATTTAAATTAGTGACTCACCTTTCCCGGCAGGCCCCTGGTCCAAGCACCCGCTCTTCTTGCTGCTGAAAACAGAAATGGAGGACTCCGACGCTCGAGGTAAGGTTTTAAAGATTTAAATTAGCGACTCTCCTTTCCTGGATTTATCCTGGGATTCTCTGGGAAGCCAGACAGGAGATTGCATAGCCTTTGACTTTGATCTTTATGTCGTCATTATTATAGGAATAGTACCAGAAGGCTGGAGGAGAGCAAATGTTGCCCAATTGTTCAAGTCGGGGAGTAGAGAAAAAATAAACTCTGATAAGTATAGACCAGTAAGCCTTACGTCAGTTGTGGGTAAAGTGTTGGAAAGACTATAAGAGGTAGGATTTATAATAACCTAGAATGGAATAAGTTGGTTAGCGATAGTCAACACGGTTTTGTGAAGAATAGGACGTGTCTCTTGAACCTTATTGAGTTCTTTGAGATGGTGACCAAACACGTGGATGAGGGTAAAGCAGTTGTGTATATGGATTTCAGTAAGGCGTTAGATAAGTTTCCCCACGGTAGGCTAATGCACAAAATACGGAGGCATGGGATTGAGGATGACTTGGTGGTTTGGATCAGAAATTGGCGAGCTGAAATAAAACAGAGATGACCCGTTTGTTTTTCACTACTATAGTCTCTAGTCTTCTTTTCTTTCAAGAACATGTGCTGGATTCAGAGGAGTTGAATATTTCAGTAAATGTTAATAGATGCTTTATAAGTGAAAGAGCAAAATGCTCTTTTGGTTTAGAGTAAATGTCGATTAGGGGTTACATTTATGTCAGTATGGTGTGTTAAAAGGTGGAGCAGGCATGGAATTGGTACACTGCTGACTCTCACTTGCATATGTTCATACTGAATAAATTCATATTCGTGCAACGCCATACATGAAGGTCAATATGTTAGGAATGCAATAAATTATATAATTTGTAAATGCACAACAAAATGATTTGAATAGCGTCTTGCAACGTTTCATAGTTCGTTTTATCATAGTCAGGATACGCTGAACAATTGAAAAAAAAACAAAATGATCATGAAAAAGAATCGGCAAAATGTCATGAGATGTGGCAAGGGGTAACAACTAAACTGTGACACTTCACTTACCAGGCGCCTCAGTACGAGTGAGAATGGGATCCAAATGGCAAGAAAGAGCCCATTCTCTGAACCAAGTACCGTCTTTGAGACTATACGAATTCCAGAGCAGTTGAACATTACTTGTTTAAAGAGTCCCATATTTATTCATTGTTAGAGACGATTAACAAAGTTATAACATTTGTGTTTAATCACAGTTCAATGAACCAACAGACGATCTAACTTTCCATGACTTCACGATTCATTTATTACTCGGATAAGTTGAGTAATTCAGTTATACCTGTGGGTGAACTGCTGTTTGCAACTTGTGAGGTTACGTGAAGCAGAATCCATAGCTTTCTGTCTCTCTCAAGTTGAGTTGCTGCTAATGGGCAGAGAGGTAACTTTATTTTGAAACATTATCTTGCAATTGCTATCCCAATTCTTTCATTCTTTCCTATATCATATTATATCTTTGTTTTTGACAAATAGAATTATGATAATTCCCAAGTAGTTTTATCGATATATTAAGAGCAAGAGAATTGTTTGGGAAAGGTTAGGTCCACCCAAGGGCGAAACACGAATTTAGACGTGGAGAAAAAAGAAGTAGGTGAGATCCTTTATGATTGCATTACATCAGAACACACATAGCAGAATGAAACGGTGGATGGCAAGCCTCCAGAGGGTTTGCTGATAACCAAAGTTATGTCATTATAATAAAAGGAAGAGGTGTTGCATAGAGGTAAGAAAAACAAATTTAGAATGACATCACGTTTCTGCGCATTCTTGGTTTCCAAATTATTTGTTACTGTGCTGGTATGCACGTTATCCTGTATATAAGACCTCTGTGTGGTTTATTTGTGAATATTTTGGCACGTTTCATTTGTGTTTCCTGAATATTTTAATAGAATCACAGGTAAACTTTTAAAATCTCAGTTAGGTAACATTGGAGATTATCAGAGATGATGGCCATTACATACAAATCCAGAGACCCGAGGAAACTGCAGAACTGCAAATGCAGGAAGCGCCAACAATACACCAGAACGTGGTCAGATTTCCTGATGCAGCAAATGGTGAGTACAATACAAATACAGTACAATACAGTACAATTCTTAGGAGAGCTAATAATTGCAATATATATGAGAATTATCTCTTGAACATTTTTAACAATGGCATCATGCATTGGTGCAGTCTTGGTTTGCCGAATGATTTGTTCCTGTGTTCTTTCTCCTTTGGATAATCCAAGATGGAGGACAGGAAACAATTGTCACTACAAGAGCTGCTCCTATTTTGAGCTATTTTCAATGTTGGAGATTTTTCTTTCGAGGTATAAGAACAGTAATTTCTCATTTACAAGCTGTGGCATTGTTTTATACTTTGGGAAAAATATCAAAATAATAGCACTTTAAAAGGAGGAAAGATAGAGGCAGTGGCCACATGGAGTGATTCAAACATAGGAAGAAACCCACACTGCTGTCTGACCCAATACCCAGCAGAGCTGTTGCTTTTGATGAGCCATTGTCATGGAAATCAAATCGACTCGACTCAAATGCTATCAAGAGCAAAGAAAAAGCTTTATTGTACATTCTGCAGGAGGCCCAATACACTTGGCACAAACGTCGTATGTAAGGGCCCTTAACAACTTTCACATATTCTCTTTGTACTATATTTTGGTTATCCTTATCACACACTCAAGGGCAAGAGCTAGGAACATTCGAGCTCCTTTCCACATATGGAGTTGTTTTGCTGTTGATATAATTGCTTACTGCCTTTATGTTTCGCCTGACTCTGCTGAATTCGACTGCTTGCAAAGTCAGGTTGCCTGTTTGCAAAGTTCAGCAAAGTCAGGCTGTCTACCTGCAAGATTTGGCAAAGTGTTAAATTTAGCAAAGTATTCTCTCTCAGATTTCACATTAAATGTTAATTTTGTTAATTTTCCATTACAGTGATTTCAAATGATCTATGAACATCGAAGTTGGTTCTAAGAAAATTAAAACAACAAAATTCGTAGTTGACCTTGGAGAAACCTGTGTGTGAACACAGAAGAAGAACAGGTATTTGGCTAATTTTAAAGTGTAACCTTAAGACCATAGGGCTATAAGACATACGATCAAAAAGTAGGCCATTTAGCTCATTTAATCTGCTCCACCATTCAATCATGGCTGATAAGGTTCTCAACCCCATTCTCCCGCTATCTCATCATAATCCTTGATTCCATTGGTTCTCAAGAACCTAGCTACATCAGTCTTAAATACAGTCAGTGACCTGGTCTCCAGAGCCTTCTGTGGTAATGAATTCCACAGATTCACCATTCCCTGGCTGAAGAAGTTTCTCTTCGTCTCCGTTTTAAAAGGTCTTCCCTTTACTCTAAGGTTATGCCCGCAACTCCTAGTCTTTTCTACCAATGGAAACATCTTCCAAAATCTACCATGTCCTGGTTATTCAATATTCTGTATCTTTCAATTAGTTTCCCTTCATTCTTCTGAACTCCATTAAGTATACACTCAGAGTCCTTAGACATTCCTCATACGTTAGATATAGGGCACAAAACCTTACTGGTTCTCTTTTTTGTGTGTAAATCTACAAAGATATGTCGAGTAGGTTCTTTTTAAACTGTATATGCTTCTATTGAGATATATCTCTTGATTGAACTTTAAATATGTAAGAACATAGGTATAAAACTAGCATGGAGCATTGTTTACAGAGCAGGGAGACTGTGCCATTTTCTGGGTCTATGGATTGCTAAAGTGCAAAGATTGCCTTTAGTAGACTGATGTGGTCTTCTAGTCGGATGTGGGAGATTAGGAAGAGTTTTCATGTTACTGATGATTATGCCTGAAGGAAATGTGTTTGGATGCAAATCCTTTTGATGTCACATGGGAATATACCCAGGGAAGTTATTTGGGTGGAAATGAGAAATGAGAAATAAGAAAGCGATAACCATCTAATTGGGATTGTTCTAAAGATCGCACAATAGTCATCAGGAAAGTGAGAACAGATGTGTAAAAAGATCTCAGTTATCTGTAAGAATAATACGGTGATAATGGTCGGGAATTTTGCCTTTCCAAACATAGACTGAGACTGTCATAGGTTTAGGGATGAGATGGAGAAGACTTCATTAAGTGTGCGCAGGAAGATTTTCTGATTGAATATGTCAATATACCTACTCTTGGTGAAAGTGAGGACTGCAGATGCTGGGCGTCAGAATCTAACAGTGTGATGCTGGAAAAGCACAACAGGTCAGGCAGTATCCGTGCAGCATGAGTGTTGACGTTTCGAGCATAAGCCCTTCATCAGTAATTCCACACTCTTTGTCCTAATCTTGGGAAATAAGACAAGACAGGTGACAGAGGTATCCGTGGGGGTGGTGGTGGTGGTGGGGGTGGGGGGGGGGAGCAATTTGGGGCTAGTGACCATAATTTTATTATTTTTAAAGTAGTGATTGGAATTCGATTAAAGCCATTTTGATAATATTTGGCAAGATCTTTCAAAAGCGAGATTGTGGGCGAATGTCCCAGGTGAAGGGATGGCTGGAAAATGGCAAGCCTTCAAACATAAGATAACGTGAGTCCAGAGACTCTGTTTTTGTAGGGTAAAGAGCAAGCTGGAAGTATAGAGAATGCTAGATGACTACAGAAATTCAAAGTTTGGTAAAGAAGGAAATATATGTCAGGTGTAGACGGAAGAGAACGAGGGAATCCATTGAAGAGTAGCAAGGCAATAGAAGTATACTTAAAGCGGAAAATCAAGAGACAAAAAGGGAACCGGAAACAGTTTTGGAAAATAGAGGTAAGGAGAATCCAAAACGATTCTACAAATACATTAAGGATAAAAGGCTAACTAGGGAGACAATCTTGCCCCTTAAAAATTAGCAAGGCATCTATGTGTGGAACCAAAGGAGATTGGGGAGATGCTAAGTTGGGGAGTATTTTCCATCAGAGCTGACTGTGGGGAAGGATGTGGAAGATAGAGAACGAAGGCAAATAAATAGCGATATCTTGAAAACAATGTCCATAATACAGAGGAGGAGGTATCCTACGTCTTAAAAGGTATAAAAGTGGGTAAGTGGTCAGGTGTAACTTGGAACTCTGTAGGAAGCTATAGAAGTTTTTATGAGGCTCGTTGCTGAAATATTTGTATTATCAAAAGCCTGTGATGAGGTATTAGAAGACTGGAGGTTGACTACCATGTTGCCACTATTTTTTTTTAAAAATGGCGACTAGGATATGATAGGTAATTATAGACCGGTGATCCTGACATCAATGTTAGGCAAGTCATTGGAGGGAACCCTGAGGGATAGAATTTGCATGAATTAGGAAAAGCAAGGACTACTTAAGGATAGTCAATCAGGCTTTGTGCGCGTAAATTTGTGTCTCACTAACTTGATTATTAGTTTTGAAGAAGCAACAAAGAAAATTGATGAGAGCAGAGCAGTGGACATGATCTACATGGGGTTCAATAAGGTTTTCGTCAAGGTTCCTCATGGTCGACTGGTTAGCAAGGTTAGATCACACGGAATAGAGTGACAACTAGCTTTGTGGACACAGAACTGGCTCGAGGATAGAAGGCAGAGGGTGGTAGTGGAGAGTTGCTTTTCAGACTGGAGGCCTATGACCTGGGGTGTGCCACACGGATCAGTCCTGTACCCATTGCTTTTCATCATTGATATAAATGATTTTGATGTCAACTAAAGAAGTTTGGTTTGAATGTTTGCAGATGACACCATAATTGGAAGTATAGTAGACAGCGAAGAAGATTACCTGAAAATGCAACAGGATCTTTATCAGATGGGGAAAGGCAGATGGAGATCTATGTAGATAAAAGTGAGGTACTGCATTTTGGAAAGACAAATCAGGGCAGGACTTATACACTTAATGGTAAGGTCTTGAGGAGCGTTGCTGAGCAAAGGGAACTTGGAGTGAATGTTCATAGTTCCTTGAAAGTGGAGTCGCAGGTCGATAGTAGAGTGAAGTAAGCTTTTGGTATGCTTGCCCTTATTGGGCAGTGCATTAAGTACTGAATCTAGGAGGTCATGGTGTGGCTGGGAGGACATTGGTTCGACCACTATTGGAATAGTGTGTGGAATTATGGTCTTCCTCCTACAGAAAGGATGTTGTCAAACTTGAAAGAATTCAGAAAATTTTTACAACCAGTTTGCCAGGAGAGTTTTACCAATAGGGAGAGGCCGAATAGGTTGGGCTTATTTTCCCTGGAGCGTTGGAGGCCGAGGGGCGAACTTAGAGACGTTTACATAATAATGAGCCGCATGGATAGTACAAGGCCTTTTCCTGAGGTGGGAAAGTCTCAAACTTGACGGCAGAGGTTGAAGATGACCGGGAAAAAATTTAACACATACCTAAGATCCAGTTGTTTCACCCATTGGGTGGTGCATGAATGAAATAAGCTGCCAGAAGAAGCGGTGCAGGCTGGTAGAGTTACAACATTTAATGGATGTGCATATGAATAGGAAGAGTTTAGAGGCATATGGGCCTAGTGCTGGCAAATAGGACTAAACATTTTAGGATATTCCGGTCAGCATGGTTGAGTTAGTCCAAAATGCCTGTTTCTTAGGTGTATATCCTTCTGGCTCTGTAAGCAGAAGGGTTTGCAATATTCCATGAAGCTGAGAACATTTCAAGAGGAAACTCAACTGGGCACATCACACTTTCCAATCATCTATGAAAGATTTGAAGTTGACAGCCAGTGTTGTGTATTACTGTGCACTGAGTCCTGAAATGAATGAGAGTCCCCCAGTCTTACATAAAATCCAACAAGGTTCCAACGAGAAAGGTCGATACCAGGAAAACACGTGTGGATATAAAGCACAGGGAATAATTTCGACAATTCAGGTTGACATGAGTGTATCTCTGCTATTGAGATGAACAATAATCAGTTCTGTGCTATGTGTAATCTTTGGCAGGTAACAAAATCCATCGTCTACTTTAGACACTTGCTATCACTCCAGCAAAAACGTTGTAATATCATTCGAAATTCATTGGTAAACATATGAAATGCTGAACACTTTGACAAGTACAATCTGAGAGAGAATCTGGAATTCTGCGGCATTGTTCAAATTACTAAAGTCACAATTCAGTGGAGATAACCTCTTTGTCTGTCAAAAGGTTTTAAGACTCGGAAACCTTCCAAAAGAATAATGGGGTCTGAACTATTACAAACATGTCACGTTCAGACTCTTATTCAATACCAGGTGAAACGACTTTGTGAGGTGTTGGCGAACAGGAATTTGGTTTAAACACTAAATAGGTAAGTCACAATCAAACCAAATAATTAAACAAATCTCACAAATTCGAGCAGAATGGCCCGCTCCAACTCTAATCCTTACGATCTTATAATCATTTGAAGTTACCCAGGTTAAACTATTGAATCATACTTCACTTAGGAATGAGTGGATCTGTTGCTTGTTTGACTGACACTATCTTTCAAAAGTGATCCTCTTTTCTCTGCCAGAAGAGCTTTCACTGTTTTTCCATTGAGTTTTTAAGGGACAAACACGAACTGATGGAAACATTACATTTATTGATATGAGCTGCAATAGCGCTTCAATCAACTTCAGAGTTCAGTGTTTTCTAATAAAACCACAAGACCTTCTGAAATAAGAACAGAAGTAGGCAGTCCACCCATGGAGCATGCTCCACGATTCGACATAGTCATGGCAGGTCGTACATGTCCGTTTTCTTGCATACTCCCTGTACCCTCAGTTCCACTTTTGATCAAAAATACATTTTCCACAATTATAAATGCACACAAGGGTTCTGCCCCCACAGTTCTCTGTGGTAAATAGTTGCAAAGACTGACAATCAACTGAGAGAAGAAATTCCTGCTGATTTCAGTCTTAAATTGGCGCCATTTAATTCTGAGCTTACGCCATTTAGAACTTAGAACATAGAAATGTACAGCACAGAACAGGCTCTTTGACCCACGATGTTGTGCCGAGGTTTAATCCTAATGTAAAATATAGTAACTTAACCTACGCACCCCTCAACTCACTGCCATCCATGTGCATGTCCAGCAGTCACTTAAATGTCCCCATTTGATCATAGATTCTTAAACTTTCTACAATTTCAGCAGTAGTTCAGAATTGTATACATTCATCGGATGCATTAAAGATCAATCAAGAAAGTATGAATCATTTCACTTTTCATGGAATTAGACTGAAATATTTCCCGATTTTGGGCTACAGTATGGAATTCAAGCCGTTAAACTATGGAACACACTGAATTCCTGAAAATGTAAGACAGAGCACAGGTAGAGAAAACTTCAAAGATCAACGAGTGAAGGGATTGGAAAGAGTCATCAGATCTTAAATAATAATGAGTCGACCACAGGCGACGTCAGATTGGTGACCTCAGCCATTCTCCGCAAGATGAGTCGCCCATCCATTCCTCACGAAATAAAGCTTGTCTCTGATTTATGTTCAGTCTTTCTAAAAGACGACAGTGTCAACATCTTTTAAAAATTTTGTCGCTTACAAAAGCACTAGAAACAATCTACTCCCTTGGTTCTTTACTGAAAGTAATGGTCGTGCTGCTCAGTCTGAATTAAATTAACCACCATATATTTCACTGGTTAAATTTGTTCACATACATTCGACGCACAATATATTTTCTCACAGAGATGAATGGTAAAGATTTAGTTTTATAGGACATGCCTGAAACACCAGTTCTAGAAAGGCACACAGTACGATTAGAGTCTACTTAGTGCTTGTGCATAAACTCTTCTCCGCGAAATCCAGTGTCCTGTGGAAACTTCAATATATGTCCAACTGAAATTGTACAAGGAACCGGGAGGTAAGACTCCTCATCTGCCTGATTGGTTTTCTGCTGTTTTGGATCAAGACAAGAAAACTGTTCCTCTGACAGTCGACCATGGTCTTATTTCTGATTTTGCCGTGAAGTACTATACTTTGAGCTCCGCGTTAATACATAGTCGAAATCAGCCGATATAAATACTCAGAAGAAACGCTTACTTCCACTCAATGAGTCTGGTGTATGAACTACATTGTGCACTAATAAGACCACCGAAAATTTAGAGATTAGCAGCTGCAGTAGCAATTCGGTCATTACAGCCTACCCTGCCATTTGTTAAAAACTAATAGTCTTTATCAATGCCATAATCCTGACTTCAAACCTTTGCACCACGGTACTTTCAATACCTGAAAAAAACTTTCTTAGACTTAGTGATGACTTGTCCTCCACCGTACAAAGTAGATTTCCAAACGTCTGACAGCCTGAATATGTTTCATTCAGTATTAAATAACTCGTTATATCTGCTGTGAATATTCTAATGCCCAGTGAGCAGATATTTAAATGGAAGATGTTGGCACAGATGTTCTGACAAAATTCAGTATCCCTTTTGGCCCTGTTAAAGAGCCAGAACTGCATTTGTTATTTTGTCCGAAGAGAAATCGGTTGTTCTGTTGCTGAGTTCATTTCACATCGGTAGGGATTGGTGTATCAAAAGTAAACGGAGAGTCTTGAAGATAACGCAGGGCGTTAGATTTGACGTGGATCAACAATTATCTCATTGAATGATGCAGCAGGTTTGAAGATTCAAATTGACTTCTCCAGTTCAAAATGGACTCATCCAGTTCCCAATCTGCATTCACATAGCTAGCTCTCTGGAATGGAGAACAAATAATTTGTGAGCTGCTTGGGTGTCGTCAATTGAATGAACCAATCCACAGCAATAAGGTGTGACACAACTTTAGTTTCGAACTGAAACAATGCAGCTTCACCTCCCTCTATTCAAATTCGGCGTCAGCTCTGAAAACGAATTGGCTCTTATCATTTACTGATTCCTCATTGCTGCATTTTTTCTAACTAGCAAGTTCACCAAATTGTAAATAAATACGTGATGGTGATATTGATATCATATTTGGTTTCCTTTTTGTGTGCGTTCTCTATATTTCAGAAAAAAAGATTGCTTCAGAGAAAGAGATAATGGCAATGAACGCATTAACGTTTCCCCTCTCTTCTTTTTTGCGGGTGTTGAGCAGATTCTGTCTCTGCCAGGTGCAGTGAAATGCTTCGAAGCAGATTCAGTGCTGATAAATTGCAGCTATGGAACTACAAATACTTCATATTACCTGTAACTATACTGTCAAGACAAGGATAACGGCTCTAACCTCTTCTTCTATATCCATAGCTATCGAAATGTTTTCAGAGCAGAAAGCGGGTGTCTGGATTTTCTGCATCTATTGACAGTTTAAAACGTGAAGAGAATTTCACCATCAGTGAGTTACAACTCTCTGACAGCAAGATCTATTACTGCAGGCTGAAGGACACAGTGGCAAGAACCAGAGAGAGTCTCATGCGAAAACGTAAACACAGTGTGACAAGTTTTAAAAGGGGATCTTCTGTAAGTTTTGAGCGAAACATGAACTTTCTAAACTTATTACCAGAAAATCTGTAATGAAATAAATACAAGTAAATAATAAGAGGAGCAAATTGGTTCTGCACTGTTTTTTTTCATATTGAATGCATTCTGAACATCATGAGAAAAGGTGTCCTCAGCAAAGATGTACACTACAAGTAAATGAAGAAGCCTATTAATGCAGGTTTAAAAAGCGCTTTCAGACATTTTATTCACGTAGGACCTTATCCAATCGCATTTCTCATTAAGCTGCTATTATTCTATAATGCACATCCCACTTGAAAAAATACTTTTATACTCAATAGTGTTTTAGGCCATTTGTTCCAAAAATACTCTATGCCTGCCCTTCCGGATTTTATTTATTTTTCTTTTTGTTCTATTTTCATCATTTGTTCATCACATAATGAAAATAACTTCTTTTGCCTCATTTTATGATGCATCTAATCTGGATTTAATGTATATATTCAACATTGATAGGCATTCAATCAAGTTGCTTGGGGATTTTCTCACCTGATGGGTTGCTGCTCACACTACATCCTGATCTCTCCTGATATTCCTGGGGAGGCGGTGGCATTGTAGTACTATCGGTCGACTATTAATACTGAAGCCCAGAATAATGGCTTGGGGACCTGGGCTTGAATACCGCCACGGCAGACGGTGGAATTTGAATTCAAAATTAAGAGTCAATTGATGACCATTGCCAATTGTCAGAAAAAAACCCTCTGGATCACCAATGTCCTTTCGGGAAAGAAATCTGCTATCCTTACCTGGTCCGGACTACATGTAACTCGGAGCCACAGCACTGTGGTTGACTCCCAACTGCCCTCTGAAATGGCCTAGCAATTCACTCAGTTGTATCAATTGCTAGAAAGTCACAACAAAGGACCTGGCATTGACCTTGGAATCAGAAAAAAGAAGACAAACAGCTCTGTCGGCGTGCAAAGTCCTCCTCACTAACACCTGGGGGATAGTGCCGAAAATGGGAGAGCTGTCTCTTAGACTAGTCAAGCAACAGCCTGAAGTAATCATTCTTACGGAATCATACTTTACAAATAACACCTCAGACACCGCCATTAATATCCCTGGAATCATCTTGTCCCACCGGAAGGGCAGACTGAGCAGAGGTGGGAGCACAGTGGTATACGGTCGGGTGGGAGTTGCCCTGGGAGTCCTTGATATCGACTGGGGACCCCATGAAGTCTCATGGCTCAGATTAAACATGGGCAAGGAAACCTCTTACTGGTTATCATATATCATCCTCCTTCGTCTTAACCAGTACTCCGCAATGTTGCGCAACACTTGAAGGAAGCATTGAGTGTGTCAGCAGCGCAAAATGTACTCTGGGGGGCCTAGATGACCCTGACAAAACCCAAACTGGTTGGCACTGAGCAGGTTGTTGCTGAGCAGACGCTGCTGGATAGCTCTGTTGATGACCCCTTCTATCACATTACTGATGATGAAGAGCAGTAATTGGCTGCTATGGATTTGTCCTGCTTTTTGTGTACAGGACACACCTGGTCAGTTCTCCACATTGCCGGGTAGTTGCAAGTGTTGTAACAGTACTGTAAGAACGTGGCTAGGGGAACAGCATATTCTGTAACATACGTCTTCAATAGTAGATATCCACTACAGTGTCCATAAACAAGAGTGGCTCAGCAGCAGCATTACTGATCAAGCTGGTCGGGTTCGAAAAGATATGTCTGTTAGACTAGATCTGCAGCAAATGGTGAAGGAATCTACAAAAGGAAAAAAAAAATACACTTGATGTCATCCTTATTAATATGCCCATGGCAGTATAGGTAAAAGTGACCACCGCACTGTCCTGGTGGAGACAAAGTCCCGCCTTCACATTTGAGAATAACCTCCATCGTGTTGTGTGGCACTATCACTGTGCTAACCTGGGCAGACTTCAAACCGATCTAAAAGCTCAAAACTGGGCATCCATGATGCACAGTGGGCCATCAACAGCAGTTGAACTCTACTCCAGCACAATCTGCAACGTCATGGCCTGGGATATACCCTACTCAACGTTAGAGTGGTGCTGGAAAAGCACAGCAGGTCAGGCAGCATCCAATGAGCAGGAAACTCGATGGTTCGGGGAGGAGCCCTTCATCAGGAATGAGAGGCCTACTCCTCGGATCTTGCCTGACCTGCTGTGATTCTCCAGCACCACTCTAATCTTGACTCTGATCTCCAGCATCTGCAGTCCTCACTTTCGCCTCTCTACCCGATGCAACCAGGGGCTCAACCCTGGTTCAACGGTGACTGCAGGAGGACATGTCCTCACAGTATCAGACATACCTAAACATCAGGTGTCAACCTGGTGACCGGACTACTTGTGTGCCAAACAGCATAAACAGCAAGTGATAGGCAGAGCTAAGCGATCCCACAACCAAACGATCAGATCTTCGTCCTTCCAAATCCAGTCGTGAATGGAGATGGAGAATTAAACAAATCATTGGAGGAGGAGGCTTTACAGATACCCCATCCTCAGTGATGGAGGAACCCAGCACATCAGTGCAACAGATAAGTTTGATGTATTCGCAACAATCTTCAGTCAGAGGTGCCGAGTGAATTATCCATCTTAGGTTCATAGAACATAGAAGAATACAGCGCAGTACAGGCCCTTTGGCCCTCGATGTTGCGCCGATCCAAGCCCACCTAACCTATACTAACCCACTATCCTCCATATACCTATCCAATGCCCGCTTAAATGCCCATAAAGAGGTAGATTCCACCACTGCTACTGGCAGGGCATTCCATGAACTTACGACTCGCTGAGTGAAGAAACTACCCCTAACTTCAGTCCTATATCTACCCCCCCTTAATTTA
>NC_057754.1:13586485-13590910 GCF_004010195.1 Chiloscyllium plagiosum | reverse complement strand
ACAAGGGTACCACATTTGCTATCCTCCAGTCTTCTGGCACTACTCCTGTAGACAAAGAGGACATAAAAATCAAGGCCAATGGCTCTGCAATCTCCTCCCTTGCTTCCCAGAGAATCCTAGGATAAATGCCATCAGGCCCAGGGGACTTATCTATTTTCACCTTTTCCAGGATTTCCAACACCTCTTCTCTACATACCTCACAGCCATCCATTCTACTTATTTGTGACTCGGTATTCACATCGACGACAATGCCCTGTTCCTGAGTAAATACTGAAGAAAAGTATTCATTCAGTGTCTCCCCCATCTCTTCCGCCTCCACACGCAACTTCCCACTACTATCCTTGACTGGACCTATTCCTACCCTAGTCATTCTTTTATTCCTAACATACCTATAGAAAGCCTTAGGGTTTTCCCTAATCCTACCGACTAAGGACGTTTCATGTTCCCTCCTTGCTGCTCTTAGCTCTCTCTTCAGGTCCTTCCTGGCTACCCTATAACTCTCAATCGCCCCAAATGAACCTTCACGTCTCATCTTGAGATAGGCCGCCCTCTTCCATTTAACAAGGGATTCCAATTCCTTATTAAACCACGGCTCCTTCGCGCTTTTAAAGAGGTCCCCAGCATCACAGATACCAAGCTCCAGTCAATTCTATTCATTCGACGTGATATCAAGAAACGGCTGGAGGCTCGGGATACTTCAAAGGCAATGGGTCCTGATAACATTCTTGTATTAGTACTGAAGACGTGTGCTACAGAATATGATGCTCCCTTAGCCAAGCTCTTCCAGTACAGTTACAACACTTGCATCTCCCCGACAACTGTCCTGGTATGTCCTGTACACAAAAAGACAGGATAAATCCATGCCGGCCACTTCCCGCCCAATCAGCGTGCAATGGTAGCGGTCATCAACAGAGCTATCCAGCAGCACCTGCTCAGTGCCGACCAGTTTGGGTTTCGCCAGGGTCACTCAGCTCCTGATCTCATTACAACCTTGGTTCAAACATGGCCAAAAGAGCTGAATTCCAGAGTTGATGTGAAAGTGACAGCCCTTGGCATCAAGGCCGCATTTGACTGAGTATGGCATCAAGGAGCACTGGCAAAACTGGAATCAATGGATTTTATAACAAACAGTCCGCTGGTTAGAGTTATACCTGGCACAAAGGAAGATGATTGTCGCTGTGGAGGGTCAGTCATCTCAGCTCCAGGGCATCTCTGCTGGAGTCCTTCAGTCCATCAAGCCCAAAAATCTTCAGATGTTTCATCAATGACCTTCCCTCTGTCATAAGGTCAGAAGTGGGGATGTTCGCCAATGATTGCAGTGTTCAGCACCATTCCGGCTCCTCTGATACTAAAGTAGTCCGTGCTCAAATGCAACAAGATCTGGACAATATCCAGGCTCGGGCCGACAAGTGGTAGGTAACATTCACGCCACACGAATGCCAAGCAATGACCATCACCAATAAGAGACACTCTAACTGTGGGAGGAAACCCACACAGACACGGGGAGAATGTGCAAACTTCACACAGACAGTCGCCTGAGGCTGGAATTCAACTTGGGTCCCTGGCGCTGTGAGGCAGCAGTACTAACTACTGAACCACCGTGCCGCTACTCAGAAAGTGGAGGGGGTCAACCCACAGGAAGTGGACGGCAGTGATTCAAAAAAGCAGCTCACCATCATCTTCTTAAGAGCAAATAGGGATGTGCTATTATTGCTGGCGAGCCAACTCCCACAAATATATAAGAAAATAAATCGAAAAATATTTGTTCACATTTTCCCCCAGAATGTCAATTCATAGTTATGCATATTGCAGGGTTTATATTCTCAATGAAAGTAAGTGGGAAGATCACAGCCATTCCCAAATATTTAGAAACCAATTCGGCCCTCACACGGTCGGTGAAATAGCCAGAGTCAGTATTCACTGTGAACCATATTAAAAACTGTTTTTATCTGTTGTCCTATGGACTTATGAACAGTCCTCAACCGCCAATAAATGCGACTTAGAAACCTTCAGCATGTTTGCGCAAGATTTATAGTGCTGTGAATCTGATTGCACAGAATTGCATCGCGGTTTCACGCAACAGCAGCTCCGACATATTAACTTGGCTGAATGCAGAACTTTCAGGAAAGTGGTTCGAAGTGAAATCTGCCTTAATTTCAGACAGCACTGCTATTCTGCCTCCAGACTGCAATTTTGAGCCGTCTGCATGGTACTGATGGTACCAGAATAACGAATAAACATCGCAGGTACATGTGAAGTTCAAATTAGCATCCTGTCCCTCTTGTCTGTGAGAGCGAGGCCTCGAACTGAGGGAGCATTTAAACTAGTAATGTGGGGGAGGCGGGAAGGGGGTGGGAGCCAGGGAGGTAGTGTGGAAAGAGAACAATCTGATACTGCGAAAAGAAGCGAGTCAAACAGTCAGGAGGGGCAGGGAAAAAGCAGAGAACAAAGTGTCGTCATAAATAAAAGTGCATTTACTTCCATGCTAGAGAGCGTTCAATGCAGATGAACTCAGGGCATGGTTAGGATCATGAAACTGGGATATCATAGCAAATACAGAATGGTGGCTCATGGATGGACAGGACTGGCAGGTCAATGTTTCAGGTTACAAATGTTCTGAGAAGGATAGAAGGAGGGCAAGAGAGGAGGGGGAGTAGTGTTTTTGATAAGGGATAGCATTAAAGGTGTACTTAGGGAGGATATTCTGGGGAATACATTCAGGGAAGTTATTTGGGTGGAACTGAGAAATAAGAAAGGGATGATCACCTTATTGGGATTTTATTATAGAACCCCTAATAGTCAGCAGGAAATTGAGAAGCAGATTTTTAAGGAGATTTCAGTTATCTGTAAGAATAATAGGGTGGTTATGGGAGGGTATTTTAACTTTCCAAACCTAGACTGGGTCTTCCATAGTGTTGATGGTTAAGATGGAGGGGAATTTAAGTGTGTGCAATAAAATTTTCTGATTCAGTATGTGGATAAAAATTTTTAAGGAAGGTACAAAACTTGACCTAATCTTGGGAAATGTGGCAGAGCAGGAGACTGAGTTGTTATTGGGGGACCATCTTGGGGCCAGCGACCACAATTCTATTAGTTTTAAAATAATGGTGGAAAGGATAGACCGGACCTAAAAGTTCTAAATTGGATGAAGGCTAATTTTGACGATATTAGGCAAGAACTTTCAAAAGCTGGTTGGGGGAAGATGTTTGCTGGAAAATGGGAAGCCTTCAGCAATAAGATAACTAGTGTCCAGAGACAGTACATTCCTGTAGGGGAAAGGAAAGGGTTCTGGCATATGGAATGCTGGATACCGAGAGAAATTGAGGTTTTAGACAAAACAAAGAAGGAAGCATCTATCAGGTATAGACAGGAGAGATCGAGTGAACCCATAGAAACGTATAATGGCAGTAGGAGTATACTTAAGAGGGAAATCTGGAGGGCAAAAAGGGGACATGAGATAGCGTTGGCAAATAGGGTTAAGGATAATCCTAAGGCTTTTATAAATACAATCAGGGCAAAATGATAACTAGGGAGAGAATGAGGCTTCTCAATGATCAGCATGGCGGCCTATGTGTGGTGCCACAGGAGATGGGGGAGATTATAAACGAGCATTTTGCATCAGTATTTACTGTGGAACAGAACATGGAAGACAGAGAGTGTGGGAAAATAGATAGTTACATCTTGAAAATTATCCATATTACAGAGGAAGAGGTACTGGATGTCTTGACATGTATGAAAGTGGATAAATCCCCAGGGCCTGATGAAGTGTGTCCCCGAACTTCATGGGAAGCTAAGGAAGTGATTGCTGGGCCCCTTGCTGACATATTTGTGTAATGAATTTTAACCAGTGAGTTGCAGGAAGATTGCACGTTGGCTAATGCAATACCAATACTTACGAAAGGTGGCAATGAAAAGCCAGGGAACTATAGAATGGTGAGCCTGATGTTGGTGGTTGGCAAGGTATTGGACAGAATCCTGAGGGACAGGACTTACAATTATTTGTAAAGGCAAAGACTGATCAAGGATAGTCAACATGGCGTGGGAAATAATGTCTGACGAACTTGGTTGTGTTTTTGAAGAAGGAACAAAGAGGATTTATGAGAGCAGAGTGAGGGATACGATCTAAATGAACTTTAGTCGGGCATTCAAAATGGTTCCCCATTGGAAACGGCTTCACAAGGTTAGACTTCATGGAATACAGGGAGAGCAGCAATTTGGATCCAGAACTGGCTCGAAGGTAGAAGACAGAAAGTGGTGGTGGAGGGTTGCACTTCAGAATGGAGGCCTGTGAGCAGTTGAGTGTCATTAGGATCGGTGTTGGGTCCACTACTTTTAGTCATTTATATAAATGATTTTTATGTGAACATAAGAGGTATAGTTAGTAAGTCTGCAGATGACACCAAATTTGAAGGTTAGTGGAGAGCA